>NC_090646.1:556418580-556637529 GCF_040937935.1 Hyperolius riggenbachi
ATTCTGGCACTTTTACCATGGCTACCTATACTGGGGCACATTTACCTAGCTAGCTATACTGGGGGCACCTTTACCTAATCACCTATACTGGGGGCACCATTACCTAGCTATCTATACTGGAGGCATCTATGCCTGGTTACCTATACTGGGGGCAACTATACCTGGCTACCTATGCCAGGCTACCTATACTGGGGACACCTATGCCTGGTTACCTATACTGTGGGCAACTATTCCACAGATCACACACTTGTAATGTACAGGATTTGTGAGATTCGAGATTCAAAAGGTTTGAAATATGTATTCGGATTCTGATTCGAAGAAGATCTATAGTGGTCTACTAGTAGTAGTATGACAGCGTTAAACCCTTACTCAAAGTTTTTGGACTAGACCATCTCTTAATGGTTATTCTCCAAGTTTCCTTTATTCTATACAAAGATGGCAACCAGTCTGGCTGCTCACATGGACAGTGTCGCTGTCATCCATGGATTGCTTTTGCAAAGAAAGTTAAACCTGTGAGTCCCCCATAAGGAGATGGGCAACTCAATGCCGGTTCTAGACTTTCTGCTGCCTGAGGCAAACTTGTAAGGATGCACCCACAACCCCCCCGATTTGAAATGACCGCACAGCACCTGACAATTTACTCTGCTTTATTTAATGTTCTCACATGACATGCTGCAGCTCAACACAACAGCACACTTGCTGTCTGTGAGTCTGTGACAAACAAACTGCTCACCCTCAGCCGCTCCATTCCTCCTCAGTCAGGACAGCAGTGCCACAACCTCCCTTCACTGCTGCTCTCCTGCCTACCCCCTCTAGGGATGCTCGGATACCCCCCAATCACGGATGTGACTATTCGCTCCAGAATTGCATGGATTATAAAGGTGAAATGTTGCTACAACTTAAAAAAAAATCAAAAAGAACTTTTAGTTTTTGAGAGAATCGATTTTAAAATTTCAAACAAATTAAAAAGCCGCCAAAACGCGCCAACTTTAGCAGTTAATAGCAATGGATGCCAGGATCCTTCTGACCGCCATTGGTCTGTTAAAGAACCAATGGGGCCTTGGAGCCAAAATTTAAAGATGCTTTTCAGCCATACACTTTAGTATAGCTGAGAAGCTCGTCCTATGCGGACATATAGCTGCTGCCTCCCGCTGTCCTCCCCACCTGCCTTCACCTGTCACCCTCACCTAGCCTGGCATCCCATGGGTGCACCAGGTGCCAGGCTAACGGTGAGGCAAACCTCCGGGCAAGTGACCTAACCTAAATTTAAAACCTTGGGAGCAGCTAAGCATAAAAAAAAAGTGTAACTTACATTTTGTTTAACAGCGAAGAGAATGCCAGCGCATACCACTAAGGCTGCATCTGAAATGACCACCAGCTCATGTGTGCAGCACCTAAATAGACTTTCTGCACACTTCGCATTCAATTCAGATGCAAATCATATGCAAATCTGCTACTACTTATCATGCAAACAGGAAACTCAGGAGGAGGGGCTGGGAGCAGCTAACCTGATAGTTACATACTTACAGAGTTAAGAAACAGTGGAGGAAAGGCTGCGCATCCCTAAACACATGCTGCAATTGAATGGTTAATCGCACAGGCATACACCACCCCTGCTAGACTGAAAAATGCATGCCCTGCATCCAAAACAAGTACTAACTTTTATTACGCTAGGAGGAACTTTAGCTTCCAATATGGTTTGCATGCAAAGTATAATGTACTAGATACTTGCGCCATGGTGAGGCAAACCTCCGGGCAAGTGACCAAACCTAAATTTAAAACCTTGGGAGCAGCTAAGCAAAAAAAATGTGTAACTTACATTTTGTTGAACAGCGAGGAGAATGCCAGCGCATACCACTAAGGCTGCATCTGAAATGACCACCAGCTCATGTGTGCAGCACCTAAATAGACTTTAACATTTATTACACTAGGAGGAACTTTAGCTTCCAATATGGTTTGCATGCAAAGTAAAATGTACTAGACACTTGCGCCACGGTGAGTCAAACTTCTGGGCAAGTGACCTAACCTAAATTTAGGTTTGCATGCAAAGTATAATGTACTAGACACTTGCGCCACGGTGAGGCAAACCTCCTTTGCTAGCTGCGTGCAGTGCTCGATCGCCACCGCTCCATGCCGATTCGCCGCTACCCGCCGTGCAATGCTGCCCCCCCCCCAGACCCCATGCGCAGCCTGGCCAATCAGTGCCAGACAGCGCTGAGGGGTGGATCGGGACTCCCTTTGACGTCACGACGTCGATGACGTTGGTGACGTCATCCCGCCCCATCGCCATGCCGACTGGGGAAGCCCTAATGTATATCCCATTCAGAATGGGATTTCGGATGGGCTTGATCGCCGGAGGCGATCAAAGAGGGTGGGAGGATGCCGCTGCACAGCAGCTGTCATGCAGCTAGCGCTAGGCTAGCTACATGATTTAAAAAAAAAAATTAAATAGTGCTGCGCTGCCCCCTGGTGGTTTGAATTGACCGCCAGGAGGGTTAACAGTTCAAAAGAAGACAGCTCTACCTCACCATATAGGGATGTGCTGTTTAGCAGATGAAGGGTGCTGCAAAGAGAGCACCCCTCCATTTAACTGTCACAAAGCAAGTATTCGCATTCCTACGTTATGGATAAAATCAAATCCTTAATTGGTTAACCATTAAAAAGCCTAACCTCCAGGGATCCTTGTTCATAAATAATTTCCTTCTTCTTCAATGTAGTTATGCAAGACACAATTTTTCCACTTATGTAAATGGTGCTAAATACATTATTATGTTTGCTGTCAGTCAATGTAGTGCATCATGTATATTTTGATTTGTATTTCATACATGACAAAGTAGTGTGGATGCTTGCTTAGTCCTGTGAGTGTTTTAGTGAGCCTAATGAGAGGAAGGTGTCAGACATGTGTATGAGTATTTATAGGAGCCTGGAGTTCTTAGTTAAGATGGGTTAGTATAAAATGTATCATGGGACGAGAGTAACCACTGCGCATTAAATCAGGGAAGCACAAACATCTCTCAATGGATAATCATAACATCATACCTAATGGTAACTCCTAGCCAAGGCTTGTTCCTGCTAACTGATTAATTTTCTGAAGCAATGTCGTGTTTCCAGTTAATATGCTGGAATAGGATGAAAGTTCATTACTGCTGTTAGATAGAAGAACAGATGGTAGACAGATGTGTTTCAGGAGTGCCACTGTAATATCCAAAGGGAACAATAAAGTAGGAGAGGAGAGCTGACTATGTAATCAAAGCTATGGAAACACCCCAAGTTCATTGCATATTTGGAACACATGCCCCTAATTAGGAGAACACATGACCATAAGTACCAAAAGTAATTACATCATAATATCAAAGCCTAGTAAACCCAGACTAGAAGATATTTATATTTCATGGCTATTGGTTAATCACGTAGATCCAAATACAATAGCTGTGACATATCCTAATCCAATTCAGGAAAGTTTGGTAACCCTTTCCCTCAAACCTCTAACAACCATGTATAGCTTGAAAACTGCAGCTGAATAAATGCTGCAATTTGATTTTATGAGTACTCAGTTGCATCTTTTCTCTTTATAAATCAGCTCTGTGAAGGGGCGTGGCATCAAATTTGTGGCATTATAAGAATTTTCAAATAAGTAAATTGCAGATTTAAGATTCCTTAATACAAGGGTACTATATGGGTGCCTAACTTTAACACCCCTTCGTTGTGCCTAGCCTTAATCACTCTCCTCGGCAGAAGCTAACCCTGGGATGTCTGCCAGCATCCTGTTGAAAAGAGCACCTGGTAAAATAGCAGGTAGACTTTTCAACAGGGCGCATCTCTTGCCCTTCTCAACTGTTTCCCTCTCAGCAGTCGCAGGCAACTGGCAGTGTTTCTAACCAGTCACAGTGCGGCCCTCAATTAGTGCTCATGGGTTGTGGCAGTCTTTGTCAGGGGTTAACAAGCACTGCAAACAAAATACACATTTCTAGGCACTAATAAGGTCATACACACTGCAGGACAATGAAAAACGGGGACAACAACTAGTGAATAATACTGGATAGCTGGGGAACGGTGGGAGCACAAGAAAGTTGTGACAAGAGTTGGGCCGAACCTCCGATTTTAGGTTCGCGAACTTCAGCGGAAGGTTCGGTTCGCGTTAAAGTTCGCGAACCGCAATAGACTTCAATGGGGATGCGAACTTTGAAAAAAAAAAATTATGCTGGCCACAAAAGTGATGGAAAAGATGTTTCAAGGGGTCTAACACCTGGAGGGGGGCATGGCGGAGTGGGATACATGCCAAAAGTCCCCGGGAAAAATCTGGATTTGATGCAAAGCAGCGTTTTAAGGGCAGAACTCATATTGAATGCTAAATGACAGGCCTAAAGTGCTTTAAAACATCTTGCATGTGTATACATCAATCAGGTAGTGTAATTAAGGTACTGCTTCACACTGACACACCAAACTGTTCACTGAACAGAACAGGTATGCAGTGGCGGGTTCACTGAACAGAACAGGTATACAGTGGCGGATTCACTGAACAGAACAGGTATGCAGTGGTGGGTTCACTGAACAGAACAGGTATGCAGTGGCGGGTTCACTGAACAGAACAGGTATGCAGTGCGGGGTTCACTGAACAGAACAGGTATGCAGTGGCGGGTTCACTGAACAGAACAGGTATACAGTGGCGGGTTCACTGAACAGTACAGGTATGCAGTGGCAGGTTCACTGAACAGGTATGCAGTGGTGGGTTCACAGAACAGGTATGCAGTGGTGGGTTCACAGTACAGGTATGCAGTGGTGGGTTCACAGAACAGGTATGCAGTGGTGGGTTCACAGAACAGGTATGCAGTGGTGGGTTCACAGAACAGGTATGCAGTGGTGGGTTCACAGAACAGGTATGCAGTGGTGGGTTCACAGAACAGGTATGCAGCCAGGGACAAGCTAAGCCTAACTAATCTTTCCCTATGAGAGAGAGTGTGCAGCAGCTCGCCCTACTCTCACTAATGCAGGCACACGAGTGACCGTAATGGTCGCCGCTGCCTGCCTTTTAGTAGGGGGGGAGTGGCTCCAGGGGCTAGTGTAGCCTAATTGGCTACACTGGGCCTGCTGACTGTGATGTAGAGGGTCAAAGTTGACCCTCCATGGTGCATTATGGGGCGAACCGAACTTCCGCAAAGGTTCGCCTGCGGGACGCGAACGCGAACCACGGAAGTTCGCATGGAACCGTTCGCAGGCGAACCGTTCGGCCCAACTCTAGTTGTGACATAATACAAGGGTACTATATTTATTGTATGTGACCCCACTTATTTTTGACCATATGTACTTTCCTCTCCCTGACACCCTCTTGCAAAGGTCCCTTGGTTGCTTCTGCCACCTAAGTCAAATGATCCAAGTCTTTTCCTCCCAACTCATTACAATTAGATCTGGTCAATGAGATGCTGGTAATTATGGCTTTCATGTTTATGCCAATTGTATGCAGATTGGAATTGGGTCAAATGCACCTTCTGCTAGTTTGGATTTGCCAATTCAAAAATGCACACGCAAATTACATAATTATTAGCTCATTAATAGTTCACTAATGCCAATTTCACCAGGTAACTGCTAGAAGGGAAGCATTTGAAAGAGACACAATAGACCCATCCTTTTCAACAGGGCACCAGCGGGAGTGTACGAGAGGAATCACCGCCGGGAGACTTGGGCGCAGGATACAGCCGGTATGGCTTATCCTGCTCCTGCACAAGTTCCCTGCTATGTTAAATACTATTCCTCCTCCAGGCCACCATGGATGGTGGGGAACTAAATAATTTGGCTTCCAGCAATTGCTGGATGCCGAATTATAGTGTTTTATACGTAACTTTAGCTCCGTCTTCTGACGGCGCTGAATTTACTCACTGTGCGCCGCTATAGCCATAATTCCTATTACGGCCTATGGTGATGCCCAAATCTCCTGCACTGGAATGAAAGTGTTCACCAGCGGGCGGGACTGTGTAACCATCAGCGGGGGTGGGGGGTGAGGTGTGAGGCTGAGGATAGGTGTATACTGGGGGGATTGAGTTTAAGCACCCATCAGGAGTAAAGGTTAGACACCACTAGGTGGGGGATTAAGGCTAGGCACCAGTGGGGGGGTGGGGGGTTTAAGTTTAGCTTTAGCACCAGTGGGTGGTGGGGGGTTTAAGTTTAGCACCACTGGGAGGTGTCAAGTTTAGGCACCACTAGCAGGGTTTTAGGATTAGGCATTGGTAGAAGGAATGTTCTGTATGAGAGCAGGGTTGAGTTAGGTCTTAGTAAAATATCTGTAGATATTACCGATATTTTACTGTATGTATTAAGTATTCGAATATCTGTAATTTTACCAATATTCTACTATCAGCTATTTCCTGCTCCCTTTTCAGTAAGTGCCTTTATTAAAAGTATGCACTGGAAGAGGGCTAAATTGAGGACTTATTTAAAAATAGAAAAAAGAGCATATCACATGCCATGCCTCATAATCCATTCATGACTCTGTAGATCTGATGAGGGTTGCAGTTCTCGTGTATTTTTAGAATTTGTCTTGCATAGGATTGCACAATGTCAGCCAAGTCCTTGCTGACTTAATTTTGTGGTTTGGATTATCGCACGGTTGGATAACTGAAATTCCTGTAAGTATTTGATCACAGACACTGTGACACTCAACTGACTAAATTCTTGGTGCAAATGGAATTCATTGGCTCTCCGTATACTGAGGGAATAGAGGCAAACACCACAGTGTTCACTGCTATGTGCTTGACAGCTGTGATGGAATTATGGTGTTTATGTGCAGTGCTTTGTTTTTTGTCAAAATTAGCACTGCAAACATTTCTGTGGAAATGACAGATTTTTGCCATGCATCTAATATGAACATAGCAGACCAATATTACATTCCAGTGAGTGTAAATGCTATATCTCTATCTTTAAAACCAGACATGGCAACATTCTAATTGAGGATTGATGTTTTAAGGGGGGTTGAGAGAAGTCTAATTTTGTTTAACCTGCTGGGCGGTCTGGACGAGTTCAGCTCGTCCAGTACCGCCGGAGCCTGCCGCTTAGGCCCTGCTGGGCCGATTTGGCTCAAATAAAAAGCAGCACACGCAGCCGGCACTTTGCCAGCCGCGTGTGCTGCCTGATCGCCGCCGCTCTGCGGTGATCCGCCGCGAGCAGCGGAGAAAGAGGGTCCCCCCAGCCACCTGAGCCCAGCGCAGCCGGAACAAAAAGTTCCGGCCAGCGCTAAGGGCTGGATCGGAGGCGGCTGACGTCAGGACGTCGGCTGACGTCGATGACGTCACTCCGCTCGTCGCTATGGCGACGATGTAAGCAAAACAAGGAAGGCTGCTCATTGCGGCCTTCCTTGTTTATTCTGGGCGCCGGAGGCGATCGGAAGAATGCCTCCGGAGCGCCCTCTAGTGGGCTTTCATGCAGCCAACTTTCAGTTGGCTGCATGAAATAGTTTTTTTTTTTATTAAAAAAAAAAAACCTCCCGCAGCCTCCCTGGCGATCTTAATAGAACGCCAGGCAGGTTAAAAAATGTTAACATTTAAAAAAAAAATATTTGAAGATCTTGAATAAAAATGAATAACACAACCCTTTCAATTTAAAACAACCTGTTATTGTCTCACCCAAAAACTGGGACCTGTCAGTTTATTAGCAGGTGTGTGTGTGTGTGTGTGTGCGTGTGTGTGTGTGTGTGTGTGTGTGTGTGTGTGTGTGTGTGTGTGTGTGTCAAAGAAGAGGATAGTCACTGGCTTTCACCAGATCATACTGTGAACGTCGTTGGGTCTGCTACCCCAGGTAGGCAATGGACTACTTTGCTGTGTGTGTCTACCAAGTCACAGCTCCTAGGTTAACCCCACTAGTGGCAAAGAGAACCAATACTTTGCAGGTAACTAAAATGGGACTTTTTTAGGGAGTTGATGGAGAGAATACTAAGGCTCCTTTTCCACGCTGAACTGAGCATTTCCTCGAAAAGGCCAATCTCCCAGCTGCTGTCCATCCTTGTCTTTTGCCTGCAATTTTGGCAGCATTTGTAAAATCATGTGTCATCATTTGGCACATGGCGTTGTTGCCCAGGGGTAACAAAATGTCACTTGTTGCATCTAACCATGGCCGTGGTCTCGCTTACATGTGAATACATAAGATGAATTCACTGCCTTCAGCCTACTGTGGATAAGGTGCCTTAGTGTCGTTAAGTTCAGGAAGACCCTCAAGGCAGACAACAAACAGGCACAGTTGTAAAATAGGCAAAGGATCAATGCAGGGGGGCAATTGGTCAGTGTCCAATCAGAATACTTCATCTGAGCACCTGTTCTTTTTCTGACCTAGTTCTTCACTAGTTTTCCTTGCGCTGGTTTTGGTATACTGCTCCATTGTACACTGACCTTGCTGCAAGTAAACATGTTTCCATCATATGCCACGTGATGTCTATAAAAAACATAACTGGCTGTTGTCTGAAAAATAAAGACATTTTTTAGTGACATTACATTAAAAAAATAGCTTGTGTTGCAGTAATATATATTATACCAATTTCAACTTTCTTTTGTATTCATAATTATGGTAATATGACTAATATTTTGCAGATATGGCTGTAAAGAAATACTTGTAGGAAGCATAATATTGTAATGAGAAACATTTCATATATACATTTCATATAAAATTTGAGGAACATTTTGCAGTTAGATAAAGCTTTTCTCTAAGTTGCTTCCTTTGCCACACATGTACTCATTCACCACTTGGGAGTAGTGTTGGGCGAACAGTGTTCGCCACTGTTCGGGTTCTGCAGAACATCACCCTGTTCGGGTGATGTTCGGGTTCGGCCGAACACCTGATGGTGTTCGGCCAAACTGTTCGGCCATATGGCCGAACTAAGAGCGCATGGCCGAACGTTACCCGAACGTTCGGCTAGCGCTGTGATTGGCTGAACGGGTCACGTGTAGTGTTGGGCGAACATCTAGATGTTCGGGTTCGGGCCGAACATGGCCGAACTCCGAACATAATGGAAGTCAATGGGGACCCGAACTTTCGTGCTTTGTAAAGCCTCCTTATATGCTACATACCCCAAATTTACAGGGTATGTGCACCTTGGGAGTGGGTACAAGAGGAAAAATTTTTTTTGCAAAAAGAGCTTATAGTTTTTGAGAAAATCGATTTTAAAGTTTCAAAGGGAAAACTGTATTTTAAATGCGGGAAATGTCTGTTTTCTTTGCACAGGTAACATGCTTTTTGTCGGCATGCAGTCATAAATGTAATACATATAAGAGGTTCCAGGAAAAGGGACCGGTAACGCTAACCCAGCAGCAGCACACGTGATGGAACAGGAGGAGGGTGGCGCAGGAGGAGAAGGCCACGCTTTGAGACACAACAACCCAGGCCTTGCATGAGGACAAGAAGCGTGCGGATAGCAATTTGCATTTTGTCGCCATGCAGTCATAAATGTAATACAGATGAGAGGTTCAATAAACAGGGACCGGAAACGCTAACCCATCACAGATGTTCATTGTTCATGTTACTTGGTTGGGGTCCGGGAGTGTTGCGTAGTCGTTTCCAATCCAGGATTGATTCATTTTAATTTGAGTCAGACGGTCTGCATTTTCTGTGGAGAGGCGGATATGCCGCCGATCTGTGACGATGCCTCCGGCAGCACTGAAACAGCGTTCCGACATAACGCTGGCTGCCGGGCAAGCCAGCACCTCTATTGCGTACATTGCCAGTTTGTGCCAGGTGGCTAACTTCGATACCCAATAGTTGAAGGGTGCAGATGGATTGTTCAACACAGCTACGCCATCTGACATGTAGTCCTTGACCATCTTCTCCAGGCGATCGGTGTTGGAGGTGGATCTGCACGCTTGCTGTTCTGTGTGCTGCTGCATGGGTGTCAGAAAATTTTCCCACTCCAAGGACACTGCCGATACCATTCCCTTTTGGGCACTAGCTGCGGCTTGTGTTGTTTGCTGCCCTCCTGGTCGTCCTGGGTTTGCGGAAGTCAGTCTGTCGGCGTACAACTGGCTAGAGGAGGGGGAGGATGTCAATCTCCTCTCTAAAGTCTCCACAAGGGCCTGCTGGTATTCTTCCATTTTGACCTGTCTGGCTCTTTCTTCAAGCAGTTTTGGAACATTGTGTTTGTACCGTGGATCCAGAAGGGTATAAACCCAGTAATTGGTGTTGTCCAGAATGCGCACAATGCGTGGGTCGCGTTCAATGCAGTCCTAGGCCGAAGAGGTCATAGCCTAGGGTCACAAAACCTGTTTATTTGGGCAATTTCAATGGTGGCGAGTCTGACGTACATAAATCGCAGCAATGGCCGTTAGCAACGTCTGAATCTCACGAAATGTCTCATGCAGGTAGAAGACATATTGTTAGACTTGGGCTCCAAAGATGGGTTCCCTACATCTCTGCAAACCAGAGTTACAGGGCTCCAAATTTGGTAAAATCCCCCATAGGCTTTCATTGGGCCTCCTATTTACAGTTCCAAAATCTCACATCTTTTCAAAGGGCAATTACTCAGCAGTGGCAAATTTTCTAGCATTGTAGGGACCCTTAGGGGGAACATGACTGGTGAGTTTCGGGCCCCTAGGCCAAAGAGGTCATAGCCTAGGGTCACAAAAACCTGTTTATTTGGGCTATTTCAATGGTAGTGATGGTGACGTACATAAATCTCAGCAATGGCCGTTAGCAAAGTCTGAATCTCACGAAATGTCTCATGCAGGTAGAAGACATATTGTTAGACTTGGATTCCAAAGATGGGGTCCCTACATCTCTGCAAACCAGAGTTACAGGGGTCCAAAATTGGTAAAATCCCCCATAGGATTTCATTGCCTCCCTATTTCACTTTTCAAAATCTCACATCTTTTCAAAGGGCAATTGCTCAGCAGTGGCAAATTTTCTAGCATTGTAGGGACCCTTAGGGGGAACATTACTGGTGAGTTTCGGGCCCCTAGGCCGAAGAGGTCATAGCCTAGGGTCACAAAAACCTGTTTATTTGGGCTATTTCAATGGTAGTGATGGTGGCGTACATAAATCTCAGCAATGGCCGTTAGCAAAGTCTGAATCTCACGAAATGTCTCATGCAGGTAGAAGACATATTGTTAGACTTGGATTCCAAAGATGGGGTCCCTACATCTCTGCAAACCAGAGTTACAGGGGTCCAAAATTGGTAAAATCCCCCATAGGATTTCATTGCCTCCCTATTTCACTTTCCAAAATCTCACATCTTTTCAAAGGGCAATGGCTCAGCAGTACCAAATTTTCTAGCATTGTAGGGACCCTTAGGGGGATCATGACTGGTGAGTTTTGCCACTTCTGAGCCATTGCCCTTTGAAATGGTGTGAGATTTTGGAACGGTAAATAGGAGGCCCAATGAAAGCCTATGGGGGATTTTACCAATTTTGGACCCCTGTAACTCTGGTTTGCAGAGATGTAGGGACCCCATCTTTGGAATCCAAGTCTAACAATATGTCTTCTACCTGCATGAGACATTTCGTGAGATTCAGACTTTGCTAACGGCCATTGCTGAGATTTATGTACGCCACCATCACTACCATTGAAATAGCCCAAATAAACAGGTTTTTGTGACCCTAAGCTATGACCTCTTCGGCCTAGGGGCCCGAAACTCACCAGTCATGTTCCCCCTAAGGGTCCCTACAATGCTAGAAAATTTGGTACTGCTGAGCCATTGCCCTTTGAAAAGATGTGAGATTTTGGAAAGTGAAATAGGGAGGCAATGAAATCCTATGGGGGATTTTACCAATTTTGGACCCCTGTAACTCTGGTTTGCAGAGATGTAGGGACCCCATCTTTGGAATCCAAGTCTAAAAATATGTCTTCTACCTGCATGAGACATTTCGTGAGATTCAGACGTTGCTAACGGCCATGGCTGAGATTTATGTACGCCACCATCATTACCATTGAAATAGCCCAAATAAACAGGTTTTTGTGACCCTAGGCTATGACCTCTTCGGCCTAGGGGCCCGAAACTCACCAGTCATGTTCCCCCTAAGGGTCCCTACAATGCTAGAAAATTTGCCACTGCTGAGCAATTGCCCTTTGAAAAGATGTGAGATTTTGAAAAGTGAAATAGGGAGGCAATGAAATCCTATGGGGGATTTTACCAATTTTGGACCCCTGTAACTCTGGTTTGCAGAGATGTAGGGACCCCATCTTTGGAATCCAAGTCTAACAATATGTCTTCTACCTGCATGAGACATTTCGTGAGATTCAGACTTTGCTAACGGCCATTGCTGCGATTTATGTACGTCACCATCACTACCATTGAAATAGCCCAAATAAACAGGTTTTTGTGACCCTAGGCTATGACCTCTTTGGCCTAGGGGCCCGAAACTCACCAGTCATGTTCCCCCTAAGGGTCCCTACAATGCTAGAAAATTTGCCACTGCTGAGTAATTGCCCTTTGAAAAGATGTGAGATTTTGGAACTGTAAATAGGTGGCCCAATGAAAGCCTATGGGGGATTTTACCAAATTTGGAGCCCTGTAACTCTGGTTTGCAGAGATGTAGGGAACCCATCTTTGGAGCCCAAGTCTAACAATATGTCTTCTACCTGCATGAGACATTTCGTGAGATTCAGACGTTGCTAACGGCCATTGCTGCGATTTATGTACGTCAGACTCGCCACCATTGAAATTGCCCAAATAAACAGGTTTTGTGACCCTAGGCTATGACCTCTTCGGCCTAGGACTGCATTGAACGCGACCCACGCATTGTGCGCATTCTGGACAACACCAATTACTGGGTTTATACCCTTCTGGATCCACGGTACAAACACAATGTTCCAAAACTGCTTGAAGAAAGAGCCAGACAGGTCAAAATGGAAGAATACCAGCAGGCCCTTGTGGAGACTTTAGAGAGGAGATTGACATCCTCCCCCTCCTCTAGCCAGTTGTACGCCGACAGACTGACTTCCGCAAACCCAGGACGACCAGGAGGGCAGCAAACAACACAAGCCGCAGCTAGTGCCCAAAAGGGAATGGTATCGGCAGTGTCCTTGGAGTGGGAAAATTTTCTGACACCCATGCAGCAGCACACAGAACAGCAAGCGTGCAGATCCACCTCCAACACAGATCGCCTGGAGAAGATGGTCAAGGACTACATGTCAGATGGCGTAGCTGTGTTGAACAATCCATCTGCACCCTTCAACTATTGGGTATCGAAGCTAGACACCTGGCACAAACTGGCAATGTACGCAATAGAGGTGCTGGCTTGCCCGGCAGCCAGCGTTATGTCGGAACGCTGTTTCAGTGCTGCCGGAGGCATCGTCACAGATCGGCGGCGTATCCGCCTCTCCACAGAAAATGCAGACCGTCTGACTCAAATTAAAATGAATCAATCCTGGATTGGAAACGACTACGCAACACTCCCGGACCCCAACCAAGTAACATGAACAATGAACATCTGTGATGGGTTAGCGTTTCCGGTCCCTGTTTATTGAACCTCTCATCTGTATTACATTTATGACTGCATGGCGACAAAATGCAAATTGCTATCCGCACGCTTCTTGTCCTCATGCAAGGCCTGGATTGTTGTGTCTCAAAGCGTGGCCTTCTCCTCCTGTTCCACCCTCCTCCTGTTCCATCACGTGTGCTGCTGCTGGGTTAGCGTTACCGGTCCCTTTTCCTGGAACCTCTTATATGTATTACATTTATGACTGCATGCCGACAAAAAGCATGTTACCTGTGCAAAGAAAACAGACATTTCCCGCATTTAAAAGACAGTTTTCCCTTTGAAACTTTAAAATCGATTTTCTCAAAAACTATAAGCTCTTTTTGCTAAATTTTTTTTCCTCTTGTACCCACTCCCAAGGTGCACATACCCTGTAAATTTGGGGTATGTAGCATGTAAGGAGGCTTTACAAAGCACAAAAGTTCGGGTCCCCATTGACTTCCATTATGTTTGGAGTTCGGGTCGAACACCCGAACATCGCGGCCATGTTCGGCCTGTTCGGCCCGAACCCGAACATCTAGATGTTCGCCCAACACTACTTGGGAGCCCAGTGATCGGACTTGCATCCTTTTTTGTCCCTAAGCGGTCATGCCGCCGGAGGGGTCCGATCGCTGCAGCACTTTGTGTTTTTTTTCTCTTCGCCTCTATGAGGCTCTCTCTCCCTCCCTCCCTCCTCCCTCCCCTCTCCCTCCCCTTCCCTCCGTGAACAGATTTGGATTAGGATGGCATCAGCCTATGAGAGGACGGTGCTCCTCAGCAGCGCTGTACGCATGTAAACAAAGGGGATTTCTTTCCTCTTACGTTTACAAGCAGCCTGCAAACCGCGATCAGCGGCTAGCAGGCTATTCACGGAACTCCGTTCCGTGAAGTGGCAGGCAACGATCGCGCATGAGCGCGGGCGTTCCCAGGGAAACTGCAGCCCCAGGACTTGACGCCATTTGGTGTTAGGCGGTCCTGGGGCTGCCGCCGTGTTCACGCCCATTGGCGTGAGGCGGTATTTAAGTAGTTAAAAGGAAAACTGAAGCGAGAGGGATATGGAGACTGCCATACTTATTTCCTTTTAAGCAATACTAGCTGCCTGGCATTTTGCTGATCCTCTACCTGTAATACTTTTAACCATAGACCCAGAATAAGCATATGCAGATAATTTGTTTCTGGACACAACTGCATCCAAATAAATCAGCAGGTCTGCCAGGCAACTGGTATAGTTTAAAAGGAAATAAATAAGGCAGCCTCCGTATTCTTCTCACTTCAGTTGTCCTTTAACTACACAATGACCGCGTCATGCCGATGGGCGTGATCGCGGCGGCAGCCCCAGGACCGCCTAACGCCAATTGACGTCAAGTCCTAGGGCGGGGTTTTGCAGTAGATCGTGCATGCCGATGCGCACATCTCCGCTCCGTCATCAGTCTCCCAGTGGCGATCACCGCTAGGAGACTGTTAGAAACCGCCATCTAATAACACTGTACAGCACTGCTATCTAAGGCAGTGCTGTACTGGGGGCAGCCGTGTCCCCTCTGGTCTCACAGAGAGCGATTGGAAATGGGGGGGGGGGGGGGAGAATCACTTCTGTGCTGAGTTGTACGACCCTGCAGCGAGGCCTTAAAGCTGCAGTGGCCTAATTGGTAAAAGATAGCCTGGTCACTAGGGGTGGGGTAAGACTACGGTCCTCAAGTGGTTAAAGACAATTACTGCATAGGGAATAGATAGTAAGCTTCTCTAATGCCTGGTACACACCATATCATTTCCCATCAGATAGATAGGTCAAATCAATTATTTTCAACAGGTCCAATCTGATGCCCGATCATTTTTCTGATCAATTTTCTGGTCACTTCTATACAAAATTGATCAGAAAAACAATCAGGAATACAAACAGACTTGTTGAAAATACTCGATTAGCCCCGCCTATCTGTATGATGTTGTGCCAGGCATAAAGGGCAGTTACTGACATGACTGTATACACAATGTAAAAGTGCTACAGAAGATGTCAGTGCTATATAAATGCACAATCGCGCATTAATGATGTTGAATAGATTTACTGGTACCCTAATAATGTCCTTTTGTACGTGTATATGCATGGGTGTGCACGTGTGTGTTCCCTTAAAGGGATACTGTAGGGGGGTCAGGGGAAAATGAGTTGAACTTACCCGGGGCTTCTAACGGTCCCCCGCAGACATCCTGTGTTGGCGCAGCCACTCACCGATGCACCGGCCCCGCCTCCGTTTCACTTCTGGAATTTCAGACTTTAAAGTCTGAAAACCACTGCGCCTGCGTTGCCGTGTCCTCGATCCCGCTAATGTCACCAAGAGTGCACAGCGCAGGCCCAGTATGGTCTGTGTGTGTGCGCAGTACACTCCTGGTGACATCAGCGGGAGTGAGGACATGGCAATGCAGGCGCAGTGGTTTTCTGACTTTAAAGTCAGAAATTCCAGAAGTGAACTGGAGGCGGGGCCGGATCATCGGTGAGTGGCTGCGCCAACACAGGATGTCTGCGGGGGACCATTAGAAGCCCCGGGTAAGTTCAACTCATTTTCCCCCGACCCCCTACAGTATCCCTTTAAGACTCCTATTTATGTGTAAATATATACATATTAATAATAAAAGAAAAAATCTTTTGTTATTTCCTAAATCTTCCTTAAAGGGCACCTGAAGTGAAAGGAGTATGGAGGCTGCCATATTTCTTTCATTTTAAAGAGAACCCGAGGTGTGTTTAAAGAATGTTATCTGCATACAGAGGCTGGATCTGCCTATACAGCCCAGCCTCTGTTGCTATCCCAAACCCCACTAAGGTCCCCCTGCACTCTGCAATCCCTCATAAATCACAGCCGTGCTGTGAGGCTGTGTTTACATCTGTAGTTGTCAGTCTCAGCTGCTCCCCCGCCTCCTGCATAGCTCCGATCCCTGCCCCCGTCCCTTCCCTCCAATCAGCAGGGAGGGAAGGGATGCAGGCGGGGACTGGAGTTCTGCAGGAGGCGGGGAGAGCAGCAGACTGACACTATAGAGATAAACACAGCCAGCTCTGACAAGCTGTTTGTCAGCAGCGTGGCTGTGATTTATAAGGGATTGCAGAGTGCAGGGGGACCTTAGGAGGGTTTGGGATAGCAACAGAGGCTGGGTTGTATAGGCAGATCCAGCCTCTGTATGCAGATAATATTCTTCAAACCCACCTCGGGTTCTCTTTAAACAATTGCCTAGCAGTTCTGCTGATTATCTGCTTCGAATACTTAAAATAAGTATGGCAGCCTCCATATACCCCTCACTTCAGGTGTCCTTTATAAAAAAAAATGTAACACTTCAAATACTTTCATGTTAATTAAATGCACTGACTATTTTTCACCCATTCCAGCCAACAGATAAGAAATAAGTATTGTAGCGTTGGCTTCTTTCCAAGAACACAGTTAAATATCACAAGTTTAGACTTCATGTTTTGCATATCTCAGTTATTAGTGTAGTGTGTAGGATTTGCTGATTATTCATTATTCATTGTGGGGAAATGTTAATGTTGATAATTCAAATTACCTCCCTTGCAATTAAGTTAGGCACTAGGCTCAATAAAGATGACGCTTTTCTTTCTTCCGAGGAAGGGTTATTCATGTAGTAATGAAAGACATTATGAGATGCAAATCAAGTAATTTTGCTTTGTCACCCAAACTCTAATCCATGCAAATTGCACTGTCCAAGCAAGTACAACAAAAACACAATAAAACCCAGTAATGTACTCGCCTTCCTCTGGATCAACAGGGGTATGTGGGGGACGGGCTGGAGTTGTACTTTGTACTGGTTGAACTCGATGGACGTATGTCTTTTTTCAACCAAAATAACTATGTAACTATGTAACAGTTATGTGATTTTTTTTTACTCTCTATATATGATTATTTACAGCCAGATCAGTAATTGTCATTATGTGCCCTAGGTCTGTTTTTTTTCTCTATTAATTATGCAAATTTATGTTGTGCTTGTTATTTGGAACCAGGAGAATTCATGTTTTATTTTATGTTTTAGAATGTGTTAGTGAGCGTTTTTATATATGCTTAATCATAGACACTGTGTTATTATTCTGAAGAAGCAGATAAAATGCGTTGTTTGTATGGGTGTCCAATAAATGTACTCTTTAACCTCCACATTGAGGTAAGATTGTTACTTGCTAACACCAATATTGTTTTCTGACACACATTGGGGCGCCTTCTACCACCCTGTATATTCAGTTAAGACAGTTATTCTGGGCCATATGCAATTCACTTTTTCATCTGAGTTTTCTCCTAGGTGAAATTTTCAAACTTGTCAGGCGCAGGCTGCATGCATCTCCTGTTGGTGGGCCCCTCCTGTTGGTGGGCAGAGCAGAGCGGAGCCTTCAGTCCCCGAGCGGAGATCGCTGTCTAATTACATTGTACAGCGCTGCGATCTGCAGCAGCGCTGTACTGGGGACAGCCATGTGACACGACTGTCCCCCTGGGACACTAGAGAGTGATCGGCTCTCATAGGCAGAAGCCTATGACAGCCAATCGCCATAAATGGCCAGCTGTGGGAAGGGAGGGAGGGAAAAATAAAACAAAAAATAGTAATATTTATTATAAAAAAAAAGAAAAATATTGACAAAAAAAAATACACATGGGGAGCAATCAGACCCCACCAACAGAGAGCTCTGTTGGTGGGGATAAAAGGGGGGGAATCACTTGTGTGCTGTGTTGTGCAGCCCTGCTGCTTGGCCTTAAAGCTGCAGTGGCCTATTTAAAAAAAATGGTCTGGTCACTAGGGGGGTTTAACACAGTGGTCCTCAAGAGGTTAATGACTCCTAATGCACAAACATGACCGATCACAGTGCTATCTTCAACCCCCGACACCCAATTGAAGACACTCTGTCGTGCACCAATCGTCATCCCTCTCATCCCCTCCATAGCACATAATGTTTTGCTAGCCTCAAGGATAGGGATGTGTCTGTACACCGCATCATTCCCTAAATTGTCACCCGAGGGATCATTTCCCAATCCACAATGAGCGACAGTTCTCGCATGTGTGGACTTAGACTTCAGATTATCCGATTGAGCACCTGAAAGTGTGTCTTTGGCTTCTATTTAGGCTTTCATTTTTTAAAATGTCTTTTTTGCTGTCGGTGAATATTTTAATCACTTCACTACTGAGGGGTTTTTCCCCTTCTGTACCAGAGCAATTTTCACCTTTCAGCGCTCCTTTCATTCATTGGCCTATAACTTTATTACAACTTATCACAACAAAATTATCTATATCTTGTTTTTTTCGCCACCAATTCGGCTTTCTTTATGTGGTACATTTTGCTAAGAATTATTTTATTCTTCATGCATTTTAATGGGAAAATTAAGAAAACAATGGAAAAATTAATTATTTATCAGTTTTTGGCCATTATAATTTTAAATTAATACATGCTACCATAATTAAAACCCACTGTGATATCCTTACCCTCCAGCCGCAGGTCTCCGGCGTGTTCCGGGCAAGCAGATCTTCTGTGCTGGAGTCCTCTGGAAGATCTTCCGCGCCGAGCGGCATCCCCGGCATCTCCTCGGCGGTGAATCAGGGCGTGCGTGCACAGTGCGACCAGACGCAAGCGCGCGAGTCAGAGCAGCTCTTACAAGCTGAGGAGGCGGATCTTAGGTGATGTCATCAGATGACAACACCTGGGGAGTGGTTTTGGGAAATTACCATTGTGTATTTAAGGCCAGAGGCTTCAGTAGCTCACTGGCCTTGATACTAATCAGTTCGCTGGTTCTTGGCCTAGCTAGCTATATTGTGAGAGCTATATTAATATATTGTGCGCAGCACAATATATATATACTCCAGTCAGTCAGTGTTTTTGTAATATATATATATTGTAATTTATTCATAATATCCTTGTGGTATTATTGAAGTAACATCTATTGTATTATTATCTGTGTACTGACTTCTTCCTGCCTCCTGACCTCTCCTCTGTCTAGTCCTTTGTATCTTAGCCATCTGATACCCATTTATGACTCAGCCTGTTCCCGGCTATTTTTATTGCCTGTTCCTTATAACATGACTGACATCTGACCTGTGTATTACCCTCTCTGTACCTTAAAACCTCTGACTCTGTGTTTGACTACGGACCGGTCCCGACCACTCTTACTGTGTGTATATTGTACGTCACGCACCAGCGTGATACCCACACATTTTATTCACCCATTTGTCCCGGTTATTGCAATGTTTAAAGTATTTCCCTATGCATGTTTGCGCCAATATTTTATTTGGAAATAAAGTGCATTTTTATAAATTTTGCATCCATCACTATTTACTAGCCCGTATCTTCAAAATTAACAGTAATATACCCTCTTGACCTACATATTAGAAAAGTTTAGTCCCTAAGGTAACTATTTTTTTTTTATAGTCATTTTTTTATAGTAAAATTTTTATTTGGGTAATTATGAGATAGTGTGGGAGGTAAGGTGTTCATTTTAAATGTTTGTTTTAAAAGTTTGTTTTAAATGTTTGTCTTTTTATTAAAATAAAAGTATGTAGGTGTAATTTTACTATTTGGCCAAAAGATGTCCTCACACATTACTTCCTATTGGCGTACTATAAATACGCAAACAGGAAACAATGGATTGATGTGCTACTTTGTCAGATACAATGACTGTGGCATCTAATTGATGCCGGCGATCACTGACAAGGGGACTTAGATTAATGAACGGGAACAGTGTTCCCATTCATTCATCTCCCCTCTAAAGATTGGCGGCAAGAACGCACGCAGGAGCAAGCGGCAGCCGTTGGTTTCAATTGACAATTATCTACGTCCCTGGGCAGGAACTGAAATCCTGAAGGACTTAGAAAATCCGTCACAAACCACATAAGTAGTTAAGCTTTGATTTTCTGGGTATTTCTTGTTTTTCTTTGCAGCCATGAACATCCTGTAGGCTCTATATTAACTTTGTGTCTCTGCTCTATAAAGTCTATCACCATTGAGCTGTTTTCCCCAAAGCAGGTGCTTTCAACGCTGTGCACCAGCCGCGTAATGCCTGAGTTGGGTGCCACTATAGCTCTAATGCTATAGTCCACAGCTCAAGTATGGGTAATCGCTGGACCCCAAATGACTTCTCCCTCTGAGTTGCTATGACTCAAAGGGGAAATAGCATTTAACGGTGCCAAGAATTTGAACGTCATTTTTCCTTCATTCCTTTCACTAATAAAGATCAAAAAACTTGAGATGCCTGTAAATATTCTAATTGTTCAATATGAAAGTAAAGACTAACTTTTGTGTTGTAACTAGTTTTTTTCCTGAATGTGGCTGTATTTATTCATATAAATGTAAACAAGCATTTGCTTTCTTAAAACAGAAAGAATTTGCGATAATTCAGGTTGGAGTGAGCTTGACATGTCTCCCAGTGCATCACTGCTAAATATATGCAAATTAACCATTGTTGCCCCTAGAAGCTAAACACACCTCCAGAATTTGCATATATGCAGCAGTGATGCACTGGGAGACATCTCAAGCTCACTCCAACCTGAATTATTGCAAATTCTTTCTGTTTTAAGAAAGCAAACTCTTGTTTTCCTTAGTATTTTAGTAAGGGGGCTTTTAGGACCATTGTAGCCCCTCACACACTCCAATGAGTTCTGGTTCACCATGAGCTTGCTGGTTAGTCTGTACATCTTCATATAAATGTGACATGCATACGCACACAATGCCCAGTGTTCTAGCACTGTTTTGAACAGAGATATCAGCTATTATGTGTGACAAGTTGTTTCTTTAATGAAGGCAAGGTTGGGGTTAGTTTCTACACAATCACAGAAAGTAAAACAGAATTAGTTTGTCAAGAAAGGACAAGCTTTAAACATTAACACAATAACACTGTTATCTCAAATAATGTGCTGAATAATCTTAATTAATTTTACTCTGTGAAGCTAATTACTTAATGACTGGGGTATTTTATTTGGACTAAAATAGAATATATGCTGTACACATAAGAAACATGTTCAGTTATCTCCTGCCAAACATAGGCATTTTTTAGCTGAAGAAATATTTTACGGATCTAAAGTAGATTTTAATATAACAATAATAATTTAGACTTTAAAAAAGTATTTTTGCATTTTTAACTGTGTAGCAGAACTAAGATTGTGAAGCGCTGCACATCTACGCATACAAAAAGTGGCAAAAATGAAAGTGCTCTTCTATATTTCACACTGTTGATGGCTCATTAACTTTTCTGAATTTTGAAGGAATAATTGGATGAGATAAAAATAAGAGAACAATTATACAACATATATCATTTCTGCACAAACCATTTTGTAATGTAATGTTTTTAAATATTATCTTTCCATTTCAGTCTGCATCTGCTGTGACATTCTAATTTGGGCAAAAGAAATCAATAGAAACTTGTTGGAAACCATGGCAACTGCACATGGTTTTGGCAGGGAATACAAGTTTAGACAACCCCCTACAATGTCTCTAGGTTTACTGCAAAGATCCATTCATCCCACAGAGAAGAAGAGCACGTGTCTGTGGACATCCCGGTATTAAACTATTCTCATCTAGGAATGGTCAGAAATGCAGATTTCCGATTCCGCGGAAATTCCGATTGCCAAAAATGCTGATTGCTGATTCCGAAGATTTCTGATTTCCAAAATCTGATTTCTGAGTAAAGACTTTTTTTTGTCATTTTGTTAATAAAGTTGTTTGAATATAATACGTCTGAGTATTGGACCAGACAATGCTGAATTGTACTGCAGTAAATGGAATACCACAGAATGTTTAGGCCACAAGAGTACTAGGTAGTATCCCAGTCTTGTGATTGGTGTAAAATTATAGCGGAAATCCAATTTTCATGGAAAATTCGGTTTTCTCTGATTGGTCCAATGCTTTTGAGTGCTGTGATTGGACTAAAATTACAGAGGCTGCAATAATGTGGCATTTCTGTTGAAATCCGTTTTTCAAGATCAATTTCATGTTACCGCTGTGGTAAGCCCGTTTCGATTGGAAATGGGGAAATGTCAATTCTGCAGAATCTGAATGAGTATCCATAATAACTGCAATATGTGGGTCATAAGAGACTCAAGAGCCCAATTCGTACACATAAATAGTGGTCATATATAAGCTACTTGTATAAAATACACATATAAAGTTTTATTAGAGATAAAATTAGACACCAACGGACTGATTTTGTGCTGGTCAAGTCACACCGGGTGTCTTTGCTTATCCCCCCAGATTGCTAGGATAAGTCGGATATCTCTGGTGTGGCTGACCCTATTATAAGTGTGGCAAGTACCAGCCCAGCTCCTCTGACTAGTATAGTCCTGGTAAATGTACACTGAACATTATATATACTGTTAAGCCTAACAAGGTGCAAAGTATCTGGCCCTGCATAAATGGAGGCAGTATAACAAACAACAACAACAAACAACATTTGTAAAGCGCTTTTCTCCCGTGGGACTCAAAGCGCATAAGCATGGCTCCGACCATCGTGGTACAGAGGAAGAATTTTATAAATCTGGAAATGCCAGGCTAAACAGGTGGCTTTTCAGTCTGGATTTGAATAGCTCCAGGGATGGTGCTGTCTTTACTGGATGTGGTAGGGAGTTCCAAAGAGTAGGGGCAGCATGACAGAAGGCTCTGTCTCCAGATTTTTTGAGGTGCACTCTGGGAGTGATCAAGTTTATAGAACTTGCTGATCTGAGGTTGTGAGAGGTGTGGTGCAGCTTCAGCAAGTCCTTCATGTATCCAGGGCCCAGATTGTGCAGGGATTTGAATGTCAGCAGTCCAATCTTGAAGGGTATTCTCCATTCTACTGGTAGCCAGTGCAGTGAGCGAAGGATCGGTGTAATGTGACAGTGGCGAGGCTGGTTTGTTAGCAATCTGGCAGCAGCATTCTGCACTAATTGCAGGCGATGCAGGTCTTTTTTGGGGAGGCCAGCATAAAGGGCATTGCAGTAGACCAGCCGTGATGTGATGAAGGCGTGGACTAGGGTTTGAAGATCCTCTGGGGGAATCAGATGTTTAATCTTTGCAATGTTCTTCAGATGAAAGAAGGAAGATTTAACTACAGATGAAATTTGGTTTCTGAAATTTGGTTACTGCCCTAAAATTAACAAAACACAGTTAGGCAGCCAGAACATGCACCTGTATCAGCAGGACCTAGTGCAGCCAAAATGATACACATGGGTAGGCAAAGGAGTTCTGGGGCAAAGGAGTGCTGGGCATATCTACATATTTACAGTGTTACAAACAGTGTTTGACATGTTTCATCAAAAATATTTTGTCAGGAGCTAGATGTCTGCGCTAGAGCTCTGTCTTGAGCATGATGCTTGGGGGTGGGGGGGGGGGGGGGGAGACTCTGTGTGTTTATATTGGTGATGTGGTTTGGGAATCATGTATATATTGTATGTGTTACACCGATCTAGCTCCTGACCAAGTCTTTTTGATGAAACATGTTGAACACTGTTTGTAACACTGTAAATATGTAGATATGTCCAGCACTCATTCGCCACAGAACTCCCTCCACCCCCATGTGTATCATTTTGGCTGCACTAGGTCCTGCTGATATGGGTGAATGTTGTGGTTACCCAACTGTGCTTTGTTAATTTTAGGACAGTATACTTCCTCCATTTATGTAGGGCCAGATACTCTGCACCTTGTTAGGCTTAACTGTATATATACACTGTTCAGTGTACATTTACCAATATATACTGTTCAGTGTACATTTACCAAGACTATACTAGTCAGCTTTTATATATGCGGACCAGGGCTGGTACTTGCTACGTTTACAATAGGGCCAGCCTATAGATGGGCCCGGCGGCTTTACCTTCTACTGATGCTGCTTGTTGTGTTTGGGGTCCCTTTTCCAGTCCTCTTCTCCCCAAGGCTTCAAATGTTCATCCGAGCAGCACATAGGGAACTGCATATGTTTTGAGTTTTAAACTGCATATATGCAGTGAAAGAAAGCACCCATGGACAAGTGCTTATTTTTGTTGTGTACACGTACAGTAGTTCAGAACTCACACCTGCACAGTTCTGCATTGCTTGGCTTCCCTTGGAGGAACTTCTGGAAAATTATTCAATGGAGGGATCTGGTCAAATACTTAGAGGATATCAGAGATGGGGGACTGGTCAACTTTAAAGGGAAGGTTCAGGGAGTGGGAAAAAAAATAAAAATCCATATCCACTTACCTGGGGCTTCTTCCAGCTTGTGGCAGGCAGGAGGTGCCCTCGGCGTCGCTCCGCAGGCTCCCGATGGCCGACCCGACCTGGCCAGGCCGGCTGCCAGGTCGGGCTCTTCTGCGCTCCAACGACAGGCTCTTCTGCGTTCCACACGGGCGTGCTGACATCATTGGACGTCCCCCGGGCTGTACTGCGCAGGCGGAGGACGTCCGATGACGTCAGCGCGCCCCTGTGAGGCGCAGATTAGAGCGCAAAAGAGTCCGACCTGGCAGTCAGGCCTGGCCAGGTCGGGTCGGCCACCGGAGACGACCGGGAGCCTCCGGAGCAGCGGCGAGGGCACCTCCTGCCTGCCACGGGCTGGAGGAAGCCCCAGGTAAGTGGATATGGATTTTTTTTAATTCACTCCCTGAACCTTCCCTTTAAAGACAACGAGCAGTGTCAGGATTCTATGGAGGAGGTCATCTAGCCCACTAAGGGCATCATTCAATTTTTTCTCCGATGTATGGGTATTTTCTTTTACGTGTTGATATGAGTCACAGGTTCAATCTTTGGTTACAGTTCCTCTTTAAAGCTAAATTTCAGGAATTCATCAAAGAACATACCCCTCACCCTACTCCCCATGCAGCAAGAGATTGTGGCCCATATGCAATTCACTTTTTCTCCTGAGTCTTCTCCTAGGTGATATTTTTACACCTTGTTATAAAATGCCCTTTAAACCACCAGAAAGCAAGAAGATACTGAAAATCATTTTCATAGTACTCTTTCATCAATTTTAGGTACTTTTTCAATTGTAAAATGCTTAAAAGTTGCTATGGCTCTAGATATATTATAAGATTATATAGTGAAAAACCTGTGAACGAACAATAAAAAAAAACCAAAAACACAGAAATACAGTCAATACAGTCAATACAGTCAAAAAATTTTAATAGAACCATAACCACACTTATAGGGGAGCTCTGTATTCAGTAAACTACAAAAGAAAACTAAACAGAGAAAAACTGTGAACAGGAAATTAATACAAAAAAATTAAATCAACATTTTTAATAAGCTGTCAGCAACAGGTAGACACCAATCATTTTGTGGACAAAAACTAGACTCAGTATGCCCTGATCTCATACTGGTAAAAAGACAAGTAGAAAAACGTTTGCACTGATGAAAAAAAATGCAGTTTTTTAACCACTTCACAACTGAGGGGTTTTACCCCTGAAACACCAGAGCAATTTTCACCTTTCAGCGCTCCTTCCATTCATTCGTCTATAACTTTACCATTACTTATCGCAATGAAATGTACTATATCTTGTTTTTTCGCCACCAATTAGGCTTTCTTTAGGTGGGACATTATGCCAAGAATTATTTTATTCTAAATTTGTTTTAATGGGAAAATAGGAAAAATGTGGGAAAAATCATTATTTTTCAGTTTTTAGCCATTATAGTTTTTAACCACTTCGCCGCCCGGGTACAGTATATCTACGCTCCTTTGGACTTCAGTTCCCCGCCTGGAGCATAGATATACGCACCCCCCATCGCTACCGCCGCTGCCGCCGCTGTCCGCGCTCCCGCTCGCACTCCCGCGATCGTGCACGCCGCATTCCCGTTCGTTGATCTCTACCCCCGCAATGATCACCATGCTTCTATGAGAAGCAGCCGATCATTGTGAAAAAACTCAGTTTCCCAGCCTCCCCTCCTGCAAGCGTCCTTCCGACGCTTGTAGAACGCCTGTAAAAAAAAAATGTGGCCATCTTGTGGCCAAAAAGTAATACTACACCCAAACACATTTTTCACATACAAATACAATATTATCACTATTAAATTTAACTCATTAACTCCCACACTCCCCAATTGTTACCAATATTTTTTTTGTAATATTAAAATAAATAAAAAAAAAATTACAAAAAAAAACAAAAAACTTAAATAGTTACCTTAGGGACTGAAATCTTTAAATATCAAGAGGGTATAACACTGTTACTTTATAAACTATGGGCTTGTAATTAGGGATAGATGCAAAACTGAAAAAAAATGCACCTTTATTTGCAAATAAAATATTGGTGCCAAACATTGTGATAGGGACATAATTTAAATGGTGTAATAACTGGGACAAATGGGAATATAAGTTACATGGATTTTAATTATAGTAGCATGCATTATTTAAAAACTATAATGGCGGAAAACTGAAAAATAATGTTTTTTTTCCAAATGTTTTTCTATTTTCCCTTTAAAACACAATTAGAATATAATAATTCTTGGCATAGTGTCCCACCTAAAGAAAGCCTAATTGGTGGTGAAAAAAACAAGATATAGTTCATTTTATTGTGATAAGTAATGATAAAGTTATAGGCGAATGAATGTAAGGAGCGCTGAAAGGAGAAAATTGCTCGGATGCTGAAGGGGTAAAACCCCTCATTTGTGAAGTGGTTAAATAATGCATGCTACTGTAAGTAAAATTCATGAAATGTATTTGCCCATTTGTCATAGTTATTACACCATATAAATTATGTCCCTATCACAATGTTTAACGACAATATTTTATTTGGAAATAAAGGTGCATTTTTTTCAGTTTTGCGTCCATCCCTAATTACAAGCCCATAGTTTAGAAAGTAACAGTGTTATACCCTCTTGACATAAATATTTAAAGAGTTCAGTCCCTAAGGTAACTATTTATGTATTTTTTTATTGTAATTTTTTTTTCTTTTTATTACAAAAAACCCCAAAAATATTGGGAGTGTAGGAGGTAATGAGTTAATTTATAATATAACACTATGTATTTATATATGAAAAATGTTTTTGGGTGTAGTTTTACTTTTTGGCTACAAGATGGCCACCATAATTTTTTGTTCATGCGACCTCTAAGCGTAGAAAGTACGCTTACAGGAAGTGCAATGAGGCTGGGAAACTTTTATTTTTCACAATAATCGCGCTGCTTCTCTTAGAAGCAGTGGATCAATGCTGGGGGGCTTAGATCAAGGAACGGGAATGTTTTTTCCCGCTTATTGATCTCCGGGCAAGCGGGCGGCGCCGTGCACGAGCGTGGGAGCGTGCGCACGAACGAGTGGGAGCGCGGACAGCGGCGGTAGCGGCGGGGGGTGCGTGTATCTACGCCCCTGGTGGGGAAAGGGTGTTAAAAGGGGCGTAGATACACGCACCTGTGGTGGTAAAGTGGTTAATGATGAGCTCCCAGTAACGAGTAGTCAACAAAAATAACTATGAGGGATCTTCAAATTCAATACTGAATGATGCATTATCACAGCAAAAATAAAAAAAAAGGAAAGGAAACAGAAAGAAAAAAAGGGGTCAAACCTGCCTGTCAATCACAGTGGAGCTAGAAAAATGTAGCCTGCATGGTAGCAGTGCCAGCGTGGATACATGAAGTTATGTAGTGTAATCTAGAAGGTTCTTACAAGCAGCCTTTCCTATTGTGTGTTTGCAGGTGAAAACTTGATCAATAAATTAGACAGTGACAGTTTTACCTATTGCTGACCCTAAACCCTCAATCTGACTCAATCTTTTAATTCTTATTTTTATTACATTGTTTTTATTTTCTTTTATTATATTTTCCCCATTTTTATTGTTATTCTATTTTTGGCAGACACATCCCTTTTTTCACTGCAGTGAGAGTGACTGAGTGGAGTTGGTGTTGAGTCAATTGAAGTACCACAGACAAGCAGGGCAATCACTATTGGTACAATCGAATATATTTATATATGCACAACTAAGACTAGTATTGCAAAAGCATTGTCGTTACCATTTTATTTGTGATTTTGCATTATCTACAATACATATTTTATCTATTTGAATAACATAAAGCCAATTGATTGTTGCATATATTTGCTTATAGAAATGTAGCGAACGGTTCCAGGCGAACTTTGGTGGTTCGCGTTCGCCTAGGGAAGGCGAACTTTTGCGGAAGTTCGGTTTGCCCCATAATGCACTATTGAGCAGAACTTTGACCCTCTACATCACAGTCAGCAGGCACATTGTTGCCAATCAGACTGCACTCACTCCTGGAGCCCCACCCCCCTTTATAAAAGGCAAGGTCCTTGTGCCATTTTACTCATTAGTCTGCCTGCACTAATTAGTTAAGGGACAGCTGCTGACAGACGCTGCTAGGCTCCCTCCCTCCTCCCGGAGGGAGGAGGGCCTCATCTTCCAGGGAATTGTAGGCTTTTAAAAGCCAGCTTACAGCCAGCTTACATACCTTGGCCGGGAATTGAACCCAGGTCTTGGCCGGGAATTGAACTCAGGTCTGAGTGCTTGGTAGTCAGCTCTCTTAACCGCTATACCACAACCAACACTACATACTGAAGGCAGCCTAGCATGTACCATTATGATATATCCTAGAGAAAAATGAGCTTGCTTAAAGATTTGTAGGCTTTTAAAAGCCAGCTTACATACCTTGGCCGGGAATTGAACCCAGGTCTTGGCCGGGAATTGAACCCAGGTCTGAGTGCTTGGTAGTCAGCTCTCTTAACCGCTATACCACAACCAACACTACATACTGAAGGCAGCCTAGCATGTACCATTATGATATATCCTAGAGAAAAATGAGCTTGCTTAAAGATTTGTAGGCTTTTAAAAGCCAGCTTACATACCTTGGCCAGGAATTGAACCCAGGTCTGAGTGCTTGGTAGTCAGCTCTCTTAACCACTATACCACAATCAACACTACATACTGAAGGCAGCCTAGCATGCACCATTGTGACATACCCAAGAGAAAAATGAGCTTGCTCTCTCTCTCTCTCTCTCTCTCTCTCTCTCTCTAGGTTTTGATGGTTTTAAGCTGAAAATTCACTTCAATGGTATCAACGGATACCAGCAGAATTTCACAGGCAATTTCGGATTTCTGCCGGATTAAAAAAGCAATTCCGTTCCGACCAAACGGAATGGAATGACCAATTTCCGCCCAAAATTGCAGAAAATACAATTCCGCAGAAAGCGGTGACCATCCCTACTAGAGAGAGAGAGAGATTAATCTACATGGCTATCTGAAGTTCTCTTCGGACAACTGTTGAACACAAAAGGCAAGGCCATGCCTGGGTGGGGTTGAACCACCAACCATTTACTTAACAGCCAAACACGCTAACCAATTGTGCCACAGAGACTGTGTTCTATTCCTGGCCAATGTGAGTTAGCTTTTGACATACTACACATCCTTAAGCAAGCTCATTTTGCTCTAGGATATATCATAATAGTACATGCTAGGCTGCCTTCAGTATGTAGTGTTGGTTGTGGTATAGCGGTTAAGAGAGCTGACTACCAAGCACTCAGACCTGGGTTCAATTCCGGCCAAGACCTGGGTTCAATTCCCGGCCAAGGTATGTAAGCTGGCTTTTAAAAGCCTACAAATCTTTAAGCAAGCTAATTTTTCTCTAGGATATATCATAATGGTACATGCTAGGCTGCCTTTAGTATGTAGTGTTGGTTGTGGTATAGCGGTTAAGAGAGCTGACTACCAAGCACTCAGACCTGGGTTCAATTCCCGGCCAAGACCTGGGTTAAATTCCCGGCCAAGGTATGTAAGCTGGCTTTTAAAAGCCTACAAAACTTTAAGTAAGCTAATTTTTCTCTAAGATATATCATAATGGTACATGCTAGGCTGCCTTCAGTATGTAGTGTTGGTTGTGGTATAGTGGTTTAGAGAGCCGACTACCAAGCACTCAGACCTGGGTTCAATTCTCGGCCAAGACCTGGGTTCAATTCCCGGCCAAGGTATATAAGCTGGCCGGTTGAGGGAAGAGGGAGTGAGGGAGGAGGGAGTGAGGGATGCACTGCCTGATGTTGTAAAGCAGTGTAGGCTGGTAATTGAACATTGAATGAGATCTGTGCCCTTAAAGTAGGGGTTTATGTGAAATCTACATTTTTGCCTGGAACTTTTGATGTGTATTTCACTCAATCATGTGTTCCTCCAGGGATAAGAACCCTTGAAACATGTTTTCTATCATTTTTCCAGCCGGTAGAAATTTTTCTAAATTTTGAAGTTCGCATCCCCATTGAAGTCTATTGCGGTTCGCAAACTTTTCCGCGAACCGAACCTTCCGCGGAAGTTCACGAACAGGGTTCGCGAACCAAAAATCTGAGTTCCGCGACATCACTATTTGCTTATTATTGAACTAATTTGCTAATAACTAGCTGTTGAATAATCACGATTGCACTACCCTATTATGGACTACTTTCCAAAGGCAGTTTGGTTCCTGCAATATAGTTTTTTCACAAACTGGGGGGAGGGGTACCCCCAATATTTTTTAACTAGCAGCTGAATACACATTTGTAAGGCACAATACCATCCCCATATTTGTTGTTTAAATTAAAACTGAATGCCAAGTAAATAATGCCTTCTTAAAGGTACACTATCAATTGACATGTTTTTTCAATATTTGGGAAGTGCTGCTAAGTGTTGGTGTATACATTTGAATCCTTATCTCTCTGTTTACTGTTACCTAAACCCTTTCACACTTTTCTGACGGCAGTCTGCTGAAATTCTGACAGCAGACTCAGCCATGAGGGGAGGGGGGATTTCCTTCACAGTGCATAATTAACTCTATGTGTGCAGAGAGCTCAGTCAGAGACAAGCAGAGCTTTCTCTCACAGAGAGCAGAGGAAAAGTATCTTATGTGCAACATAAACATTTGTAATTGTGTGTATGAAACCTGATATATGAAAACAAAAGACTGTCAGATAATCTGCTTCAATATTACACTGCTCCTAGCGTGTCAGGTTGCAGAGATTCTTACAGATTCATACCTCTGTAAATGAGACATTGAATTATTATAAATAATTCACATTAAAATGAGTCCCTCATAGTAACTTATAATCTAATGTCCCTATCATAGTCTAAGGAAAATGTACAGAGAACTTAAAGGAGCACTACAGCGAAAAAACGTAAAATTTAAAATATGTGCAAACATATACAAATAAGAAGTTCATTTTTTTCCAGTAAAATGAGCCATAAATTCATTTTCTCCTATGTTGCTGTCACTTACAGTAGGTAGTAGAAATCGGACAGAAGTGACAGGCTTTGGACTAGTCCATCTCTTTATAGGGGATTCTCAGAGATATATTTATTTTCAAAAGCACTTAGTAAATGGCAGTTGCTCTGTCCAACTGCCAAAAAACTGTGTAGCTAGCAGGGAAGCTGGGCAGCACCATTGTTTAAATCCTTTTTAGGGAATATCTTTATAAAGAATAAAAGCCTTGCTGAGAATCCCCTATGAAGAGATGGACTAGTCCAAAACCTGTTACTTATGTCAGATTTCTACTACCTACTGTAAGTGACAGCATTATAGGAGAAAAGTAATTTATGGCTCATTTTACTCTGGAAAAAATGTACTTCTTATTTGTATATGTTTGCACATATTTAAAATTTTACAGTTTTTCGCTGTAGTGCCTCTTTAACCTATTTTGGTTAGTGGACGTAGAAACTACGTCCAGGAACCATGCGCGCCACCACGCGCTCCCGCGGCCGATCGCGCACGTGCATGCGCACTCCCAGCCGCGGATTCAGTAGCCACGGAATCAATGTATTGGGCTATGGTGCCCGATCACTGATTCCTCTCCCCCCGCTGAAAAAGCGACAGCTTCTCTCGGAAGCTGTGCTTTTTCTGGCCGTTGCCTCCCCCCTGCGTCACTCTAAGCGTGTGTTATGCTTAGAGTGACGTCATGTAAACAATCTCATGGCCGCCATCTTGTGGCCAAAAAGTAAAACTACAACTACAAGTAAAAAAAATTAAAAACAACACACAATTACATTATAAAACTATAGTTTACATCCCATCCTCCCAAAAATACCCAAATAAAATTTTAATATAAATTTTTAATATAAAAAAAAATAATAAATAAAAATGTAAATATTTACCTAAGGGTCTAAACGTTTTAAATATCAATGTAAAGATGAAATATTTCTATATTTTTTTTATTTTAAACTTGTAAATAGTGATAGATGCAAAACGGAAAAAATGCACCTTTATTTCCAAATAAAATATTGTCGCCATACATTGTGATAGGGACATAATTTTAATGGTGTAATAACCGGGACATATGGGCAAATACAATACGTGAGTTTTAATTATGGAGGCATGTATTATTTTAAAACTATAATGGCTTAAAACTGAGAAATAATGATTTTTTCCGTTTTTTTCTTATTCTTCCTGTTAAAATGCATTTACAGTAAAGTGGCTCTTAGCAAAATGTACCCCCCAAAGAAAGCCTAATTGGTGGTGGAAAAAACAAGATATAGATCAGTTCATTGTGATAAGTAGTGATAAAGTTATAGGCTAATGAATGGGAGGTGAACATTTCTCAAGTGAAAACGACGGAACGCGAATGGGTTAATCTATCAGTGAGATTTTTGGTTAGTGAGACTTAAAGAGAAATACCGATCAAGAATTGAACTTTATACCAATCAGTAGCTGATACCCCCTTTTACGTGAGAAATCTATTCATTTTCACAAACAGACCATCAGGGGGAGCTGTATGACTGATATTGTGGTGAAACCTCTCCCACAAGAAACTCTGAGGACCTGCCAACAGTAAAAATGTCACCATGTAATAAATGTCAGAATGTAAATCAGGTATTTAAAATATTTTACAATGGGCAAACACTGACTAAATCATTTATACATAATTATTGAAGAAATGGAGCACTTTTTTTATTACATTATTTTCACTGGAGTTCCTCTTTAAGCAGCATAACTAAAGGACCGCCCCCCACCCCACCCACACAAAATAAATACATTGGAAAACATACACAATTCTGCCTGGCATATGAATTTGTGAGTCTAGTGCTGCAAGTTGAGAATGTTAACTACTCCACCAACACAGAATACTTTTCAGCTTTCATAAAACCAATGTAATGTGCAGACATGATACAGACATCCCTTGGTCAGCCTTTCTGTTTTCAGAGAGTTCTGTGAAAAGAGTGTTTCAATAACTGGGCAATATCATGTCCCATTGGTCAGCACTCTGGACATGTATAGAGTCCTCCTGGCCTATATTCCCACAAAGATATCTGTACTGCAATATATCCTTTTAACCTACATTGGCATGTACGGGAGTTAACGGTACATTAGCTGTGTGTGTAGCTAGTGCTAGGATAAATGAATGACAGTAATGACACATAACAGCTCACAGTTGCCTAGCTGTGTTTACTCTAGAGCAATACTTTAGGAATGCTTTGAGCAAATATAAAATACCTCAAATCACGCCAAAGTAAAACAGCAAAAGCTTCAACTAGACTGCAACTTGCATGCTAGCTAATCAAAGGACCACTATCGCGAAAAGTTTTAAAATTGAAAAACACATACAAATAAGAAGTATGTCTCTTCCAGAGTGCACGCTATTTTGGCAGTTAAACTGAGCAGCTGCCATTCACTAAGTGCTTTTGAAATAATGAAAACCCTTATAATCCCCATGAGGAGATGGGCTAGTCCAAAATCTGACTTTTTAGATTAGTTTAGATTTTTACTATCTACTGTACATTATAGCAACATAGGAGAAAAGAGCATTTTCCTCTGGGAGAAATGTACTTTAAATGTTACAATTTTCCCAACAGTGGTGCTTTAAAGAGACTCTGTAACAAAATGTTGAGCCTTATTTCTTCTGTTCTATAAGTTCCTACTACTGTTCTAATGTGGTCTGTCTTACTGCAGCCTTTCCTACTTGCACTGTCTCTGTAATAAATCTTATCTCCTTTCCTCTGTCGTGTCTGTCGGGCTGAGGCTGGAATGTGCAGCACTGCTTGTCATTGGCAGAAGCTTTACACACCATCTCCAAGCTCGGCATGAGTCACACAGTAAGCTGTTTGTAAACACTGCCTAAAACTGTTAATTACAAACCAGGATTGCAGCAGGGAGTGGCAGAAACAGCACAGAGGGGCCAGGAGAACATAAGGAATAGAATGGTATGCTTTTTATTGTAAGAGTTTTAGAGTACAGATTCTCTTTAATACCCCTAGTATCTCCCTCTCTGCAGACAGCAATACAGCTTCCCTTAGCTCCTTTCACTGACTGAATAAGACAAGAGTGTTGCAATCTAGCCTTCCAGTGCATTATTCAAGGATAAGGATGAGCAAATACAAAATTTAATAACAAGTGATACCTGGACACATTCTGTCAGCTGTTCAAACTTACAGAACTTAAAGTGACAGTGCTTATGCATACAATTCTTAAATACCTTATTATTGAACCTAAGGAACTTTTACAAAATGTGTGAAATACAGATTCCACTGTGCAATCTGCCTTCCCTTTCATAATGCAGACTACCCATAATGCATCAAGAGTGAAACCACAAATCAAGGTTTTCGAATCTTGCACATTGGGCATGATGCTATAAGATACATTTTCACTGCATCTGTTTTCTCTTCAAAATATTCAGTCACATGCAAAAGAATAACAAAAATGAAGCGGTAACAAAGTGAAAACAACTCTCTTTAAAGGACACCTGAAATGAGATGGATATAGAGCCTGCCATGTGCATTTCCCTCTAAACAATTCCAATTGCTTAGCATCCTGCTGATCTTTCATGCATCGGTAGTGTTTGAATCACACACCTGAAACAAGCATGCAGCAAATTCGGCAAATCCTGTCAAACTTGAGTCAAAAATTGTATCTGCATCAGAATCTATGGCTATAAAATTAGCAGGACAGCAAAGTAATGTGCATTGTTAAAAACAAAATAAAATATGGCCTCCATATTACTACCATTTCAGTCCTTTAAAGCATCAGGCCACTTAACGCTGAAATACTTACTCTGACCGTGATTAAGCTTGTTAAGCACTGCATATAAGTAGAATGGTCTGACATATATTGGTGAGATCACCCTGATTATAGCTAAGTTGCATAATTCTTGTTGACATAAGAGCCCACTAGCTTTTTATGGTTGTTTTGGATCAAATAAAGCTGAAAGCAGAGAACATATACAACTACTACCTCATGTCTATACAATATTTTCTTTTTTTTTCTGCTGATAGGAATATGTGCGTGCGTGCGTGCGTGCGTGTGTGTGTGTATATATGGGTGAGCAGCACAAACCCACTTGCATTTTTTTTTGCAAAGCATGCACCCAGCAGTGGAGATCCCCAATCTCCACAAGAAATATATATAAATACAGAGGGGCTGCAGCACACAACAGGAAAATAGTGACAGGGGCTCTTGGTTACGCTTTAACACACTTAAGCTCACCAACTGCGCCAAAGTGTCTCCAATCTGGTGAGTCCTACTCTAACCATGCAATGCTAGTTTTTTATCAGCACTGTAGTGGGAACTAATCCAAAAACCCAAGAGTCGACTAAGATCTCTGCCTGTCTCCTGTGCCCCGCCAGGATCTTTTATCCCCTACCAGCTACCCCCACTTGTCAGCAGACATGCCAGACCTGTCCATCCAGCCTGCCCACGACTGCTTTTTGCTGCTATCTGCAAATGTTATGCATCATGGCTGAGGACGGACTGGATCTGGCTGCTGTCACCGCAGATGCAGAGTATGTTCAGAAGAAAAGTGCATGCTGGTGGCCAGGGGGCTTTATGATAGCGTAGTCGGGTGCTTTGATTGTGCTTGCTCCCTCACACTTTACTGCCCCTCAGCCGCCTTAAACAAGTCTCATTTTCTGACGCTATAGGCCACAGCCTAGGGGGCCTTGTCAAAAATCCGGGCCTGGTCGCCTTATATGCGAGTCAGACCTAAATTTCTGACTTGTAGCTGGGTAAAGGTTCACTTTTAGCTGCATGGTGTCCCTCCATGTGTGTCGGTATGCTGCTGGTCCCTCATGCTTGCTCTCTATTTCCCTTGCATAGTAATCGGTATGCCGCTATTAAAGCAGTGCTCACTCTGAGCTGCAGGAGGCCTCTCACAAAGTATATTTTGGTCTCATACATGAAGTATATATATATATATATATATATATATATATATACAGTATATATATGTAATACAGAGTATACTGTATAGTCTTACATATGTGTGTGTGTGTATATATATATATATATATATATATATATATATATATATATATATATATATATATATATATGGGGTATCCCCCTCCACCAAGAGTGGATCTTAGGTACTGTGTACAAGTCAGAGGCTTCAACAGGATAAAACAATACGATATTTTTGGCATACTCCTTTTTTTGGAGTATGCCAATAAAATCTGTATCAATTGAATAGACAGTTTCTGTTGTCTGCTTGCAGGAGGTAAGTCCACCACTGCCTCCCAAGCCTGACTTGTACACAGTACCTAAGATCCACCCTTGGTGGAGGGGGATACCCCATCTCTTTCCTATCTACAGAGAGCGACTTCTTAATCCTGAGTGAGGACGGGATAATCTCCTCACCTGCCTATACAGTGGTTGCCTTTGCGGTGACCCTGCTTTGTGAGTATATCTATTGTACTCGTTAGAATTTTCCATTTACTACAGTACTTACTACACTATCTTGGGCTCTCGGTTTCCCTTTGTATATAGACGATATGAATAAAACCCATCACTACCCTGAATACGGGCGAATCAGCTCCACCATATTTAAATAATCTTATATTTCATAATTTCTGCTCTTATGAAAGTCCAATTAACTTGTTGGAAGTAAAGACTTCAAAAATTTTACATTCATGAGACTAATACAAAATTAACAAATCAGTGGGGGAGATAAAATAAGTGGGAGATGTAGATTTTATGAAATTATAACATAACATGTAAATTTAATTATTTCGAAACAAGTGGTACAGGAAATCTACATTGTTCAGTTGGTTTGAGGCACAAAACACTGTAGGGGTTATGTTAATATTAATAAAACATTACATTTTCACAGAAAGTTAAGTTAAATTATGTAATTAATATTTGTCTATGTTTTATGCAAACTTTTAAATATCTTAATCTTACATTTAATGTTGCTATAAGAAATGTACTAAGGAATAGTTTGAGTCCTCTCTCCATTATTCTAAATGTATAAATAATACAGCCTTTTGAATAAGTAGGTTTCCTTTTTGTGATTTCCTCTAATATTACGTGTTTTCATCGCTTTCAGATGTGCGAAGGCAACATGTTGTAAAGGAAGGGGTACCTGAGTAGCAGTTTTCAAATTATTATTTTATAACAATTAATAACAAGGCAAATAAACGTAATACGAAGTTTAGCAATTTTGGAGTATTTTGCATTGAAGCTAGAGTTTCTAAGTTAACCACTTAAGGGCCAAGGGCCTAAACCCCCCAGTGACCAGGCCATTTTTTACAAATTAGGCCACTGCAGCTTTAAAGGCTCGCTGCAGGACTGCACAACTCAGCACACAAGTGATTCCCCCCTCCTTTTCTGCCCACCAACAGAGATTCCTGTTGATGGACTGTGATCACTCCCCCAATTTTTTTTTAAATATTTATTTGTTTAATTTTACAATAAATGTACCTTTTTTTCCATTTTTTAACTGACCCTCCCTCCCCACGCCAGCCAATCAGTGAAAGCCTATGACAGCTTATTGCTTCTTTGCTGCCGTAAATCGCAGCGCTGTACAGAGTAAATAGATTGTGATTTTGCCATCTAACAGTCTCCTAGCAGCGAACGCCAATGGGAGATTGATGGCGGAGTGGGGCTCTGTCATTCAAGCAAAGTTGTGGGCATCGGCGCTCGCGATCTCCTGCAAAACCCCGCCCCAGGAATTCACGCCAATTGGCATGGAGTGGTCCTGGGGCTGCCGCTACATTCAAGCCAATCGGTTTTACATGGTCGGCAAGGTGTTAAAGGACCACTATCGCGAAAATTGTAAAAAATTTAAATACATGTAAATACATACATGTAAAGAAATACGTTTCTTCCAGAGTAAAATGGGCCATAAATGACTTTTCTCCTATATTGCTGTCATTTACGGTAGGTAGTAGAAATATGACAGAACCGACAGGTTTTGGACTAGTTCATCTCTCAATGGGGGAATCTCAGCATGACCTTTAGTCATTATAAAGACATTCCCTGAAAAAGATTTATAAAAAGATGCTGACCAGCCTCCTTGCTCACTGCACACTGTTTTGACAGTTGGCCGGAGCAACTGCCATTCACTAGGTGCTTTTGAAAATAAAGATAACCCTGAGAATTCCCCATGAGGAGATGGGCTAGTCCAAAACCTGTCGGTTCTGTCAGATGTTTTCTACCTACTGTAAGTGACAGCAACATAGGACAAAAGTTATTTAAGGCTCATTTTACTCTGGAAGAAATGTAATTCTAATGTGTATGTGTTTACATGTATTTTAACCACTTCACCACTGCGGGGTTTTACCCCCTGAGCACCAGAGAAATGTTCACCTTTCAGCGCTCCTTCCATTAATTCGTCTATAACTTTATCATTACTTATCACAATGAAATGAACTATATCTTGTTTTTTTCCGCCACCAATTAGGCTTTCTTTAAGTGGGACATTATGCCAAGAATTATTTTATTCTAAATGTGTTTTAATGGGAAAATAGGAAAAATGTGGGAAAAAAATAATTATTTTTCAGTTTTCGGCCATTATAGTTTTTAAATAATGCATGCTACTGTAATTAAAACCCATGAAATTTATTTGCACTTTTGTCCCGGTTATAAAACCGTTTAAATGATGTCCCTTTCACAATGTTTGGCGCCAATGTTTTATTTGGAAATAAAGGTGCATTTTTTTCAGTTTTGCGTCCATCCCTAATTACAAGCCCATAGTTTATAAAGTAACAGTGTTGTACCCTCCTGACATAAATATTTAAAAAGTTCAGTCCCTAAGGTAACTATTTATGTATTTTTTTTAATTGTAAATTTTTTAATTTTTTTTTAATTACAAAAAAAAGGGGAGTGTGGGAGGTAATGAGTTAATTTTTTGTGTATAAGTAATTTATTTGTATGTGAAAAATGTTTAGGGTGTAGTTTTACTATTTGGCCACAAGATGGCAACAGTAACTTTTTGTTTAATGCGACCTCCAAGCGTCCTTCCGGACGCTTGGAGGAAGTACTAGGAGGCTGGGTACGTTTTTTTTTCACAATGATCGCGCTGCTTAGCGGAAAAGCAGCGGATCATTGCGGGGCTTAGACCAACGAATGGGAATGGATTTTCCCGTTCATTGATCTCCGGGCGAGCGGCGGGCGGTGTGTTTACCCGCGGGAGTGCGCGCTAGAGCGAGCGGGAGCGCGGGCAGCGGCGGGAGCACGGAAAGTACAGATTTCTCCGTCCCTGGGGGTTACAGGATGGAAAAAGGGACGGAGAAATTCGTACGAGCGGGGGTAAAGTGGTTAAATGTTACTATTTTCACAATAGTGGTCCTTTGACTGCAAAGGCCCAAAACATGCTAGTATCACAAAATGTGTAATAAAATATGGATTTCCTGTTTTACAAAAATGGTATTTTTTTTGTTATTAAAATTTTAATACCAAATTATTATTATTTTTATTATTTATTGTATTTATAAAGTTTCAACATATTACACAGCGCAGTACAATACATAAATGGGTTAACACACACGGTAGGACATACAAAGAACTCACAACAAAACAAGATCATGCAAATGCCTTAGATAACAGTAGTTTAGTGTCTTTTGTCCAAAATAAAGTCTGTTCTAGTACGCTAGATGGGTATCAGAGAGTGAGATTGCATAATCAAGCTGGAAACACTAAGGGGAAGGGCCCTGCCAGAGGCTTACAATGTAAAAGTACCAAATACCAAATGTATTAATTTGTTCATATTTATTTATATATTTAAAACTGTACCTAAACATGAATTTTAAAAGGAAGTAAGCAGTTAAAAAAAAATACATATGAAAACTAAAGAAGACTACAGCGGTAAAATGAAATGTGTTGTTGAAAAGATGTTTGGCAATGTGGAAATTATTTTTCCTTTCATGAATTTCACTAGCTCATCCCTCTAAAAGTCTATAATTAAATAGTGATGCTGATGGTGGTGATAATAAAGTCCAGGGGCCTGATTCACAAAGCGGTGCTAACAGTTAGCACCCTGGTGAAAAGCCCTTTATCATGCCTAAACTCAGTTTAGGCATGATAAGTTTAGGTGTGATAAGTTTAGGTGTGATAAGTTTAGGCATGATAAGTTTAGGTGTGATAAGTTTAGGTGTGATAAGTTTAAGCGCCAACTGCGTTAGCACCGCAGTGCACAGCTGATCAAAAGTTTTACGCTAGCAAAGTCTGGTGTACTTCGTATAAAGTTTAATGGCGCTGCTTTGCGTGCGGGACTTTGCAAGCGATCTAAACTTATCTAAACTTAGCATGCCTAAACTTATCACACCTAAACTTATCATGCCTAAACTTATCACACCTAAACTGGCTTTTCACCAGAGTGGTGCAATGGTTATCATGCCTAAAGTCTCTAACTGGGTTAGCACCGCTTTGTGAATCGAGCCCCATATGTAACTTGTGTCTCTACAGAGGTGTTGAGAGTTGGCCAGCAAAGCATACATCTATGCACCATATTAGCTAAATAAAGAGTACCTGCTATGTGCATTTAGATGATTGCAGATAATTGGGATGTTGTAATATAACCTGCATATAGATAACAGTTCTGCTTAAAGGGAACCCGGGATGAGAGAGGGATATAGAGGCTGACATGTTTGTTTCCTTTTAAATAATGCACTTTGCCTGTCTGCCTTGCTGATCCTCTGCCACTAATACTTTAAGCCATAGACCCTGAACAAGCATGCAGATCAGATGTCTGTGACAAATCTGACAAGATTAGCTGCATGCTTGTTTCAGGTGTGTGATTTAGATCCTACTGACCAGAAAGATCAGCAGCACTGCCAGGCAACTGGTATTGTTTATAAGGAAATAGATATGGCAGCTTCCATAGGTCTCAAACCACGGGTTCCTTTTGAGTATTTTACAAAAAGCCATGCACATATTGAGGGATCTGTGATACTCTCTTAAATAGGTGCCTTTAGCAAAAAAAAAAATCAATACAACATACAGTATACATGTAATATTGTACCTAAATGCCATCAAATAATACATTTCAACTTTAGTTACACATGTATGATTTAAAGACAGAAATAGATAACTTTTACAAAAACATCTAAGCTCAGCACCCAACCCAACACTATATTATTATTATTATTATTATTATTGATATTTATAGTTCCAACATCTTCTATGGTTCTGTGCAAATAAATAGTGTTCCAATTTGATCCACCCTTTGACCCAAACATTAGTTATTCAATCCATATTGAAAAAAAAAATATGGCTGACATTTGACATTCGGAACTGTAGGAGATTTTGTACTAGGAGGTGCCGGATATATCAAAGTATATCTATATCATTAATCAACTGTAGGAAACAATATAGGAAAGAAGTATAGAATCTTCTAAGGCACCCATGGCCACCGCTGATGCTGGTTTTCGGCACTCATTGACCTGGTAAAGCAGCAGTTGGCAGTGAAATGCGTTGTCCTTGTGCTCAATATTTTTTTTTTTAATGACATTGGGTCGTCTTCATTAACCTCTTGAGGACTGCAGTGCTTAACCCCCGAAAGATCAGGCCTCTTATTGTTAAAATGACCACTGCAGCCGATTGCTGCCCCAGGGGGACAGCCGTGTCACATGGCTGTCCCCAGTACAGCGCTGCTGCTGATCGCAGCGCTATACATGTAAATACATGTAGGTTTTGCTGTGTAACATTCTTCCGAGCGGCCGCTCGGAGACTGAAGGCGGAGCTCCGCTCCGCCCACCAGGCAGGAGATGCGCGCATGATCTCCTGCAAACTGCTGCCCCAGGACTTTACGCCAATCAGGGTTGACTGGTCCTGGGGCTGCCGCCGCGGCCACGCCCATGGGCGTGACGCGGTCGGGAGGCGGTTAAGGTAGGCAGATTCTATACTTTTTTCCTATATTGTTCAGTTGAATACTGATACAGATATACTTTGATATATCAAACACACAAATGGTGAAACTCACTCCCAAACCGAAGCCCTCTCCAACTGACTGGCTGACTTGCTCAGCTTCTGCTTGATTAATCACTGCAAGCTAGGTGTAATATATGTGTTCACTTCTCATTGGCTTATAAGCAGCCTGCAGGCTTTATAAAGCAGCAGAGAACTGTTTGGGAGTGAGTTTCTCCATTTGTGTGTTTGGTAAGTTTTAGAGCAGCAGGAGACAGGCCTTGGGGGTGGCAGCTCCAGGGGTTTGGCTGCGCTCACATATGGTGTTAGATGCTGGTTCTGGGGCCCCGGGCAGTGAGAGTTCCCGGGGCCCCAGGCTGGCTCATGCACCATTGTTTTTAATTTTATTGTAGTATCCCATGCAGTTTAGTTAGGAGGGGGGCAGATGAGAGGGAATATCCTGCACGCTGGTGCCCCCTGCTGGTCATATAGCCATTGTCTATATGCAACTGAAGCCCTCTCCAACTGACTGGCTGACTTGCTCAGCTTCTGCTTGATTAATCACTACAAGCTAGGTGTAATATATGTGTTCACTTCTCATTGGCTTATAAGCAGCCTGCAGGCTTTATAAAGCAGCAGAGAACTGTTTGGGAGTGAGTTTCTCCATTTGTGTGTTTGGTAAGTTTTAGAGCAGCAGGAGACAGGCCTTGGGGGTGGCAGCTCCAGGGATTTGGCTGCGCTCACATATGGTGTTAGATGCTGGTCCTGGGGCCCCGGGCAGTGAGAGTTCCCGGGGCCCCAGGCTGGCTCATGCACCATTGTTTTTAATTTTATTGTAGTATCCCATGCAGTTTAGTTAGGAGGGGGGCAGATGAGAGGGAATATCCTGCATGCTGGTGCCCCCTGCTGGTCATATAGCCATTGTCTATATGCAACTGAAGCCCTCTCCAACTGACTGGCTGACTTGCTCAGCTTCTGCTTGATTAATCACTGCAAGCTAGGTGTAATATATGTGTTCACTTCTCATTGGCTTATAAGCAGCCTGCAGGCTTTATAAAGCAGCAGAGAACTGTTTGGGAGTGAGTTTCTCCATTTGTGTGTTTGGTAAGTTTTAGAGCAGCAGGAGACAGGCCTTGGGGGTGGAAGCTCCAAGGGTTTGGTTGCGCTCACATATGGTGTTAGATGCTGGTTCTGGGGCCCCGGGCAGTGAGAGTTCCCAGGGCCCCAGGCTGGCTCATGCACCATTGTTTTTAATTGTATTGTAGTATCCCATGCAGTTTAGTTAGGAGGGGGGCATATAAGAGGGGATATCCTGCATGCTGGTGCCCCCTGCTGGTCATATAGCCATTGTCTATATGCAACTGAAGCCCTCTCCAACTGACTGGCTGACTTGCTCAGCTTCTGCTTGATTAATCACTGCAAGCTAGGTGTAATATATGTGTTCACTTCTTATTGGCTTATAAGCAGCCTGCAGGCTTTATAAAGCAGCAGAGAACTGTTTGGGAGTGAGTTTCTCCATTTGTGTGTTTGGTACGTTTTAGAGCAGCAGGAGACAGGCCTTGGGGGTGGCAGCTCCAGGGGTTTGGCTGCGCTCACATATGGTGTTAGATGCTGGTTCTGGGGCCCCGGGCAGTGAGAGTTCCCGGGGCCCCAGGCTGGCTCATGCACCATTGTTTTTAATACTTTGATATATCGGGCACCTCCTACAAAATCCCCTACTAGTCAACCTTTTGGGTTTATTGTATAGTTGAGCTTGGCCTTTAAATTTTACAATCATTTTTCGGAAGCAGCAACCAACAAGACCTTCACAAGGCCGAGTAGGGACAGTTATTCCCCCACATGCGCTGAGAGCGTTTGCTTGCTTAGAAATCCTTACTTGTGATTGTCCATTTTCTGGTTGAGCTCGATGGACATATGTCTTTTTTCAACCCAAATAAGTATGTAACTATATATTGCATTTTCCGCTTGTTCCGGACATACTACACCAGATTGGGCTCCCGGCTTCCCTGTGTTTTTTTTACTTTTCTCCATATATGTCACATTTGAATCTGTGTACAATTTTAGAGAATGCAAAGTTAACCACAAAGCATAATTAATGGTCACTGAAAATTACTTGAATATTTAAGAATCATTTAACCAAACTATCCAATACAAGGATCGCACACACGTCGGTAGGTAGGCTGGTGCTGGACCCCCAGGCAATGTGCAAGTAATTTTCATGAAGGAGTCCGCACACAAACGTAGAAGCAATAAACGTGAAGTATTTATTCTCCCATCACATACATGTGCAGACACGGTCTGACCTGCTTAGGTCGACGCACGTTTCGGGGCCACGCAGGGACCCCTTTGTCAAGACAGATAGCAGATAAGACATGCACCGTGTCTGCACATGTATGTGATGGGAGAATAAATACTTCACGTTTATTGCTTCTACGGTTTGTGTGCGGACTGCTTCATAAAAATTATTTAACCAAACTAGACACATCTTCCCTTATATAACATAAAATATAAATTAGTTTTTTGTTTTTGTTTGCATTTTTAAGGTAAAGTGGAGAATCGTTTTAAATATAAGAAAACATCATATCAGGGACGGATTTTCCATTGCTGTAATAATCAGTGTCACAACCAGTAAATGTTCTTAGATTTAAGCATTTTTTTCCCACCAAGTCAGCAGCATATTAATCTCCAGAAGCTTGAAGCACTCTTTATTTTTCTTTTATCTTAAGTGCACCTGTCATCCAATCATAAAGCCACCACATGACGTACTTAAAACATCAAGTAAAGAGTGTTCAAGCTGTACATTAAACTCACAATTGCGTGTTGGAGACTCCCTTTCATTCCTCGGGGTAAAATAATGCTTTTGTAGAAAACTAGCTTCATCAAAAGAATTCAATATGGGCTGTTTCATGTTGTACTGAATCAAAAAAAATAGAAAACAGACATACATGCAGCAAAATGAAATGTAAAGTAAATGCCGATCTTGATTAGGGATGGTGAATGAGATACTAATAGTTCCAAGCTTATGCAAACGTTAAGCTTTTTATGTAGCATGCAACTGCTGCATTTTATTGGTTCATTTCCAAGTTACATAAATGTGCACACATGTCAGAATCAGAATCAGAATCAGAATCAGTTTTATTTCGCCAAGTACAGCAAGAGCCATAATCGGAATTATTTGTGGTACACATGGCATAGACAGATACAACAGCACATACAATTTGAAATGCAGTAATCAGATATACAGAGGAGGCAGCGACGGGGACCAGCTGTCGGCCCGGCAATTATGAGTGCAGGCCGGACTGGGGAAAGTCAGAGTTCAGTGACCGAACGGCCTGGGGAAAGAAGGTGTTCTTCCGCCTGGTGGTTTTGGATGGTATAGTCCTGAAGCGGCGGCCCAACGGGAGGAGCCTGAAGTAGTGGCTGCCAGGGTGAGTGGGGTCACGGGAGATCATGGTGGCCCTCTTACTCAATCTAGCGGAGTGGAGGAGATCAAGAGGTGGAAGAGGAGACCCGATGATTCTCTCTGCATCAGCTATGACCCTCTGCAGTTTATGTTTATCACTGGCCGATGCACCCGCGTACCAAACAATGACTGAGGAGCAGAGGATGGATTCTATGGTGGCGGTATAGAAGCTGGCCAGCAGCTCCCGTGGCATGCCAAATCTCTTCAGTTGGCGCAGGAAGAACAGCCTCTGTTGGGATTTCTTTTGAATTTTAGTGGTGTTCTGCCCCCATTTCAGATTATTGGTGAGAGTCGTGCCAAGGAACCGAACCGATGACACTATAGAAACTTCTGTTCCTCCAATGAGGACAGGCGAGGGGGGGGGGAGGGTTCCTCCTGAAGTCTACAACTAGTTCAACAGTCTTTGCAGTGTTGAGAACTAGGTTGTTCTCCCTGCACCAATTGCATATTCTCTCGACCTCGCTCCGGTATTCATGCTCTCCGTTGCTTCCAATTAGGCCAATAATGGTGGTGTCATCCGCAAATTTGATGACCTTCACAGAGTCAGCGGATGAGATACAGTCGTTGGTATAAAGGGAGAACAGTAGAGGTGACAGAACACAGCCTTGTGGAGCCCCAGTATTGGTGGTTCGAATGCTGGAGTAATAGTTGCCGAGCTTCACCTGTTGTGTTCTATTTGTCAGGAAGTCCTTGATCCATGCTCGGAGAGTGGGATCAACTCCGAGCTGTGTCAGATTGGTGATCAGGATGTCAGGGCAGATCGTGTTGAACGCTGAGCTAAAGTCTAGGAACAGGATCCTGGCATAGGAGGCCGGCCTGTCTAAGTGCTCAGTGATGTGTGCCACGCTGACATTGATGGCATCCTCCACGGATCTGTTTGCCCTATATGCAAATTGGAGCGGGTCTAAAAGGGCGTCTGTGTATCATCACATGTGCATTACATTGACAATTCCTAATCTTGATCTTTACATTTAGATCTTTAAATGTATTGTCCAGCACAGCGTAATATGTTGGCACTTCATAAATAATAATAATAATAATAATAAATCAATGGCACGCTATATGGGACTATTCACATGTCTTGTGAAGGCTATATAGGTTAAAGAAAACAACTGATTCATTTGCCTTTTACTAGAGTAAAGTTAACAGAAAAATGTTAGGAATCCTCATATCCTACACTAAAGATTTTGCAGACGATATATGCAAAAGATCATAGTTGTAAGCAATTTTTGAATAGTAACTAAACTTATAAATAACACTAGGAAGGCATGATGTCTCCCACTCCTAATGTAAATATTGATCACATTTTTCAGTTTTGTATATAATGTTTAGTATAAAAAATGAATATATATATATACAGTGGAGGAAATAATTATTTGACCCCCTCACTGATTTTGTAAGTTTGCCCAATGACAAAGAAATGAAAAGTCTCAGAACTGTATAATTTCAATGGTAGGTTTATTTTAACAGTGGCAGATAGCACATCAAAATAACCTTAAATAAAAGATAGCAACTGATTTGCGACCAAGGGTTCGCCTATATCTCCCACCCCCTCATATATATACCCACACCCATAAATATTAGACCATATTGGTACCTCTCAAATCCTCTAATGCAATCAGCGTGAGGTATCCTGAGCCACAGCCAATTAGTGTAGCCAGGTAAACAAAAATGTATACACTCACAGAGGTAAAAAATCTAAGGACCAATATGATCAAAAAATAACACCAATTAAAGCCCAACCAATGATATCACATGGTAGCACCCTCCAACTGCAATAACAGCAAAATATATCAGGCCCCTCAGACTAGCTGTTGCAGCTATCTACAGCCTTGCTATACTCAAATGTCCATGGACAAAAACGTGGTACCACAAAAAATCGTAATAATTCGATGGCATGCTTCAAAAAATTGTGTTTCGCCACATAATAAATCCAGAGTTCCAGCTGTATATCAAAAAAAGCATAGACGTAGATAGATATCTTCACGGCAGCAACAGGTATGTATATTGGCCACCTTCTAGATAGGCCTCCTTAATTATGAGGTAGACTGTAAGGTTTTCATCATTCACAGCACATATAGGTTCATCATCTAAATTTTGCATTAAGGGATCATTTCCATTCTCATGCAAGGAGTATCATTCATCAAGATAAAACTTATCTTCCTGTTCAATCGCAACAGGGACTCATCAGCAGATAAGTGTCTGCAGACATTTAGCATAGTATCATTCTATACTTATCGATCTTATAGGCGGCTTCTATGCTGCGCTGTGCACCTCCATAGTAATTCACTGGGCCCAGGCTGTTTGTAGTATTTGGTAGCGCATATACCATGCTGGCATGGCGGCTCGGCGTGCGGATGTATGTGTAAATCGCGCTAATGCATTTTGCCCACCCCCGGAGCTTCGTCAGAACGTATGTCACGTATTTCCGCAATAGATGCGTATTTATAGCCGGAATAGATGACGTCAGGGATACTGCTCCATCTTGTGTTCATTATTAATTCTTACGTCCATTTTTGCCATGGTGGGATTTTAGCACCATCTTGTGATCTTAGTGGTTATTGCATCTCTGCTTTAAAGATTCTATTAATGTTCTCTTCACCATCTTGTGGCCAAGTAGGTTATTGCAGATTAGATCTGCAGTCCCCACACTGTTCAGGCTTATTGAGCATAATCTTTAGATTGATAACTTCATAACTTCATAATTTAAAATACAATTTTTAAGCCAACCTGCAACTCATCATATTTCCACTAGATAGATATTTCAGGTTCATTCTCATTGTATTTCCACTTATAGGCATTTATGGATAACATAATTAATATTCCTAGACCCTCTCTATATTCAAGCACAGATATCCCTTTTTGTCTATTACTCTATATTCCAGCCTTTCTCAACCTTTCTACCCTGGAGGAACCCTGAAAATAACTTTTGGATCTCAAGGAACCCCTGCAAACAATTTTTTGATCTCGAGGAACCCCTGCATGTATTTTGCAGGAGGCATGGTCTTTAAAAGTATGCGTGGCTGTTTATTTCACTACCCCCTATTACACTGCCACTCACTATACTGTCTCCTGAGCCCCCAATTTAGTGCTTCTTGTTACAGTACTACCTATTATAGTGTGCTTTATTATACTTCCCCCACGATGGGGGAAAATGCCAGGGAACCCCTGCAGAGTCCTCAAGGAACAAAGCCTGCTATATTCAATCATATCATAGCCTTTCTATCTATCCATAATTTAAACAAATTTCCACCAGAAATAGGATACATGAAGGGGGAAAAAATAAAGCAGATAGAGAAATCTCTCCATCCCCCGGGGGGAGCCGGCAGCCCAAAACATCACAGCGAATCAAATCACCCCAAGTTACAAAAACACTTTCAAATTGAGATCTATATTTAGACCCTTTGGACTTAATGTATCGAGGACATATATCCAATAACTCTCCTTCTTGTACAATTGTACATCTGTATTCATATATCTAGTACCAGGATTAAGATGATATATGGCCTTCACCCTTAGAGTAGAGGGATCAGCATTATGATATTCCGCAAAGTGCAGAGCAACCGGTGTTTTTTCCTTTTCTACATTTTCCTTTTTTTCCTGCATCTGTTATATTTCTTACATGTTCCTGAATACGTGATCTCATCTCTCTTTTGGTTTTTCCTATATACATTTTCCCACATGGGCAGGTCAACTGATATATCACATTTTTAGTTTTGCATGTCATTGCATGTCTAATGTCATATATTTTCGTTCTTGATGAATTAGTAAATTTATCCGTGACCTCTATTAGTGGACATATAGAAGAATCATTGCATTTGTACATTACATTTTTACGTTTAAAGAATTGATGACCAGGATTAGTTTTTAACTCAGAAGCCGTCAATAGGTCAGACAGGTTTTTATTTCGCCTTGCAGTCAGCACAGGTCTAGGTCCTACTATTTTTGCTAATCTCCTATCCTTCTGTAATATAGGCCAAAATATATATAATATATAGAATATCTTTAAGTTTTCCCCAATGTGGTCCATAAGTCGTGATTAGTCATGGGGAAGAATTGAAGTTTTGTCTGTTTCAGGGTTGCTCGGGTAGTACTTTTTAATACCCGTCCGGATCCGGATCCGGGTACCCAGATACCCAGATCCGATTCGGGTACCCGGATCCGACCTTGCGGGTATCCGAGTGAATTCGGACATCCGACCAAATTACCCACGGGTACCCGACCTATTTGGGTACCCGGATAGAAAAACCGGAAGTGCCCTTTAAATAGCTTTAAAAAGGTTTTTTAGGGTAAATGATGCATGTAGCATCATGTTTTTTTTAAAGGTAAACACTCATTTATTATTTTGTTAACATACATTGAGAAAAAAAAGGGCCTGTAAATTATTTACATCAGGATAGGTTCCAGACAGCGGTCGACGGTCATGCAGCCCACATTGTGTTCAAAGTCCAACCGCACAACTGGGACATGACAGTTTTCAGCACAGACACCTCCAAAAAATGACACCGCAATTGTGTTTTGGGTTGAATATAGGTGGGGGTATCAGCAGCAGTGGCCTGTGGCACTGTGGTGGTGGGAGCCAGCACCAGCTTGCTTCAGCCTCTTGAACTCCTCATGCTCATCCCTCCTCAAAACCCAGAACATCCTACTCAAACTCCTTGCAGCTAACAGCCCTGAGTTCAATCGTGGCGCCTGGAGCGAAAAGCTCGCTGACTGAGGGTAGGCTGCCCACTGGGGTTGACACTGACACGGCAGACCTTCTGAGGGTGGCCGTAATGTTGCTCCCTGTCCTCTTGTCCTTGCTGCCCCTCCCCGGCCGCCGGTGCCAGCAGACATAGTACAACTTATACGTGATGATGTCAGCCAATGATGTGGGGTACTTTTACTTTAATAAAATCGGGGTTGGACTTTAAATCAAATCAGCACGGGGTGACAGACCGCAGAGTAGAGGACAGACAGTGCACACTATCTGTCTAATGGTGGGTACACACTGTGCGTTCCCGCACTCGATTTCCCGCTCGATTCCCGTCGACTCGATTATTTCCAACATGTCCGATTTGTGTTTCGATGGATCGTTAGGTCAATTTGGCATACTTTACATGCGAATCGACCTAACGATCCATCAAAATGCAAATCGGACACGTCGGAAATAATAGAGTCGATGGGAATCGAGCGGGAACGCTCCGTGTGTACCCACCATAACAACTAACTGCAGTATTAACTACAATACAATAACACAGTAATCCTCCTATTCCCTATACTGTCCTGCTGGCCAGCACAGCACACAAAGACACAGACAGGACCTAACTGAGTGAATGAAAACAAACAATTACAAGCTAGCTAGCTAAAAAAAAAATAATAGAACAATAGCAGTTGGCTGATGGTGTAATGGTTAAGGGCTCTGCCTCTGACACAGGAGACAAGGGTTCGAATCTCGGCTCTGCCTGTTCAGTAAGCCAGCACTAATTCAGTAGGAGACCTTTGGCAAGTCTCCCTTACACTGCTACTGCCAATAGAGCGTGCCCTAGTGGCTGCTGCTCTGCTCTGGCGCTTTGAGTCCGCAAGGAGAAAAGCGCAATATAAATGTTATTTGTCTTGTCTTGTCTAGTGTAGTGAGGGTGTTTAGCACTCAAAGCTTTAGGTTTATCACTGCACTTGCTAAGCCAATAGCACTGGAGCAAGTCTGTCAGTGAGCAGCCAGCCACACAAGCAAGGACTATCTATCTCATCATGCCAGCCCTCCTTATTATACAGGGGGGCTGGCCAGGGTTTCCTTCTGTGATTAGGTGCCAGGGATTAGGCTGGGAGGCCTCGGATTGGCTCAATGAGGTCAGGTGGGGCTGGCCAGGGTTCCCCACTGTGATTGGTTGCTAGGGCTTCTGCTTGGAGCCCTCTGATTGGCTCTACTGGATACAGTAGCTATCCGGATCTGGGCCCAGGTATCTGGATCCGGATCCGACCCGGATAGCAGAAAAATGGTCGGATATCCGGGTTTACCCGGGTACCCGCATCCGGATGAGCATCCCTGGTGCCAGTGACTATACAAGCCAGAAGAAGACACAAGACAGATGACTCAGAGCACACCAGCTGGAGAAGTAAGGGCTTCTGCTGCACTTAAACAGTTGCCATTTAATTTATTTATTTATTTATTTAAGTGTTTATATAGAACCAACATATTACACAGTGCTGTACGGAGTATATTGCCTTGTGTCCCTCAGAGGGGCTCACAATCTAGTCCCTACCATAGTCATATGTCTATGTAAGTATTATGTACTGTATGTATCATAGTCTAGGGCCAATTTTTAGGGGAAGCCAATTAACTTATCTGTATGTTTTTGGGATGTGGGAGGAAACCGGAGTGCCTGAAGGAAACCCACATATACATGGGGAGAACATACAAACTCCTTGCAGATGTTGACCTGACTGGGATTAGTGTGCCACTTCTGTTTTCTTGGGCACCCTCATTACATTTGAGTTTCAAGAAAAAGTGTATTTTGCTACATTATTAGCTTTTTCACCATGAACTGTACCAATTAAAAAATATATATAATAATAATAGAAAAATGGGGGAATTTGATGTCCGTAATTGGTCTTTTATTAAAGCGGAATATAACCCAGCATTTATTCTTTGCTCTAAAAGATTATTTACAGCAAATAATATACTAACACAATGTTTTTTTTTTTAGTAAAACAGCATTCAAAGGGTTACATCACAGGGCTGACTCTTTCTTCCGCAGGGAGAACCCGCATCCAAACTGCTTATAATCTTAGCTTGTGTACACATTCTTTACTTGATACATTTATGTAAACATTCTCTGGCTGTGCAGGACTTCGGATGATGAGTGCTGAAGTGAAAAACAGATCAGAAATAACTGCTGGCAGCATTTACAACAGAATGACAACAGTTATAAATAAAATGCACCAGCAGCTGGCAAAGTAAATTAACTGAACTTTGGGAAGTTATAATGTCTAAATGAATATTAATACTTGTGCACAAAAGCAAATATGATAATTGTATGGGTTATAAATAGTAGGAAAACACATTTTTGTTGAAAATTTTGACAGAGTTTTAAACCGCTTTAAGCTGGGTCATGGTCTCAAACATGGATCTGGTTAAACGGTTTCTTGGTATTATTACATTGCTTTATTTAATGTCTACATTTTATGTGTCCCCTTATAGTTGCCCTCATGTAAGTGTCCACCCACTCCAAGAGCCACTACTGCATTTCCTTATAACATTATGTGGGGCAGTGCTGGGCCCCTGGTTCAAATCCAGTATCTTCACAGAGTTTGCGTGCTCTCCCTGTATCTGCAGGGGTTTCCTCCCACTTCCCAAAACATACAGATTAGTTAATTGGCTCCCCCTAAATTGGCCCTAGACTACAATACATACACTGCACAGTACATACATAGACATATGACTATGGTAGGGATTGTGAGCGCCTCTGAAGGACAATTACGTGACAAGATAATATATACTATGTACAGCACTACGGAAGATGTCATATAGTGGGCCTTGTGGTTTGTGCCTATAATGGTATTTCTTGTGCTGTGCCCCACACAGAATGACCATTGTAGTGGCTCTTGTGCTGTACTCAAATATAGTGGTTCCTGTGGTGTGGCACCTGTGCCACCATATAGTGCCCCATGAGTCTCCTCATAGTGGCATGCATTATTGTTTTCCCTGGTGGTCTAATGCTCCCACTCTTCTTATAGATTTTCCTGGTAGAATAGTACTCACCCCCCTCCCATATATAGAAATCCTCTGAATGGAGTCTATGGGCTCGATTCACAAAGCGGTGCTAACCCAGTTAGAGACTTTAGGCATGATAACCATTGCACCACGCTGGTGAAAAGCCAGTTTAGGTGTGATAAGTTTAGGTGTGATAAGTTTAGGTGTGATAAGTTTAGGTGTGATAAGTTTAGGCATGCTAAGTTTAGATAAGTGTAGATAGCATGCAAAGTCCCGCACGCATAGCAGCGCCATTAAACTCTATGCGAAGTGCACCAGACTTTGCTAGCGCAAAACTTTTGATCAGCTGTGCACTGCGGTGCTAACGCAGTTGGTGCTTAAACTTATCATGCCTAAACTTATCACACCTAAACTTATCATGCCTAAACTTATCACACCTAAACTTATCACACCTAGGGCTCGATTCACCAAGCGGTGCAAAGTGTTAGCACCGTGGTGAAAAGGCCCTTATCACGCCTAAAGTCACTTTAGGCATGATAAGAAGAAACTCGCGCGAAGTTGCCGCGCGTACGCGCGTAAGTGCGCGCGCAACACCCGACGCTTCGCGCGAAGCTCCCATTAAGCCCTATGGGACTTTGCGCGCGCACTCACGCGCGTACGCGCGAACGTGCTTACGCGCGGTAACTTCGCGCGAAGAGCAGGAAAAATCGGTGATAACTCAGTGGTGAAAAGGTCATCACGCCTAAAGTCTTTTAGGCGTGATAACTGGGTTATCACCGCTTTGTGAATCGAGGCCCTAAACTTATCGGGCTCGATTCACAAAGCGGTGCTAACCCAGTTAGAGACTTTAGGCGTGATAACCATTGCACCACTCTGGTGAAAAGACAGTTTAGGCGTGATAAGTTTAGGTGTGATAAGTTTAGGTGTGATAAGTTTAGGCATGATAAGTTTAGATAAGTGTAGATAGCGCGCAAAGTCCCGCATGCAAAGCAGCGCCATTAAACTCTATGCGAAGTGCACCAGACTTTGCTAGCGCAAAACTTTTGATCAGCTGTGCACTGCGGTGCTAACCCAGTTGGTGCTTAAACTTATCGTGCCTAAACTTATCACACCTAAACTTATCATGCCTAAACTTATCACACCTAAACTTATCACACCTAAACTTATCATGCCTAAACTGAGTTTAGGCGTGATAAAGGGCTTTTCACCAGGGTGCTAACTGTTAGCACCGCTTTGTGAATCAGGCCCATCATGCCTAAAGTGAGTTTAGGTGTGATAAAGGGCTTTTCACCACGGTGCAAACTGTTAGCACCGCTTTGTGAATCAGGCCCCATGGGCTCGATTCACAAAGCGGTGATAACCCAGTTATCACGCCTAAAAGACTTTAGGGGCCTGATTCACAAAGCGGTGCTAACAGTTAGCACCCTGGTGAAAAGCCCTTTATCACGCCTAAACTCAGTTTAGGCATGATAAGTTTAGGTGTGATAAGTTTAGGTGTGATAAGTTTTGGCATGATAAGTTTAGGCGTGATAAGTTTAGGCATGATAAGTTTAAGCACCAACTGCGTTAGCACCGCAATGCACAGCTGAGCAAAAGTTTTGCGCTAGCAAAGTCTGGTGCACTTCGCATAGAGTTTAATGGCGCTGCTTTGCGTGCGGGACTTTGCACGCTATCTACACGTATCCAAACTTAGCATGCCTAAACTTATCACACCTAAACTTATCACACCTAAACTTATCACACCTAAACTGGCTTTTCACCAGCGTGGTGCAATGGTTATCACGCCTAAAGTCTCTAACTGGGTTAGCACCGCTTTGTGAATCGAGGCCTAGGTGTGATAACCATTGCACCACGCTGGTGAAAAGCCCCTTATCATGCCTAAACTCAGTTTAGGCATGATAAGTTTAGGCGTGATAAGTTTAGGTGTGATAAGTTTAGATAAGTTTAGATCGCGCGCAAAGCAGCGCCATTAAACTCTATGCGATGTTTCGCGCGCACCAGACTTCGCTAGCGCAAAACTTTTGATCAGCTGTGCACTGCGGTGCTAACCCAGTTCTTGCTATAGTTATCATGCCTAAACTTATCACGCCTAAACTTATCATGCCTAAACTTATCATGCCTAAACTTATCACACCATGGGCTTGATTCACAAAGCGGTGCTAACAGTTAGCACGCTGGTGAAAAGCCCTTTATCATGCCTAAACTCAGTTTAGGCATGATAAGTTTAGGTGTGATAAGTTTAGGTGTGATAAGTTTAGGCATGATAAGTTTAGGTGTGATAAGTTTAGGCATGCTAAGTTTAAGCGCCAACTGCGTTAGCACCGCAGTGCACAGCTGATCAAAAGTTTTACGCTAGCAAAGACTGGTGCACTTTGTATAAAGTTTAATGGCGCTGCTTTGCGTGCGGGACTTTGCAAGCGATCTAAACTTATCTAAACTTAGCATGCCTAAACTTATCACACCTAAACTTATCACACCTAAACTTATCACGCCTAAACTGGCTTTTCACCAGCATGGTGCAATGGTTATCATGCCTAAAGTCTTTTAGGCATGCTAACTGGGTTAGCACCGCTTTGTGAATCGAGCCCCATGGGCTCGATTCACAAAGCGGTGCTAACCCAGTTAGAGACTTTAGGCATGATAACCATTGCACCACGCTGGTGAAAAGCCAGTTTAGGCGTGATAAGTTTAGGGGCTCGATTCACCAAGCGGTGCAAAGTGTTAGCACCATGGTGAAAAGGCCCTCTTCACGCCTAAAGTCATTTTAGGCATGATAAAGGAGGCCTCGCGCGCAAAGTTTGGGCGTACCGGCGTGCGCGCGAACCGCACCTCGCTCCGCGCGCAAACGCGGCGCTTCACGCGAAGCAGCTGTTTCCGCGTGAACATGCCTCTGATCGCGCGTACTGCGTCCACATCACGCGAAGTGAACTTAGAAATAAAATCACATCTGTTTCAGCGTTGACTTCGCGCGTTCGGCGGTGCGCGCGCGCGCGCCATTGCTACTACGCGCGATGGGCAGTAGGCGCCGCGCATGCCCAATCAATTAATGATGTTAATACAATTATGTAGTTAACATCTAACAGGTGTTTTTGGCCTTTATAAGTTTGGCTTATGAGGAGAGGATTCAGTGAGGAATCATTTTGTGATTGAGCAAGTAAGTGCTGTTTGATGTTGTGCCTTCCATTTTTTTTCAAGGTGGTCAATGTGAATGAATGTGTCTTTTTATGCTGATTTGCAGTGAGTTGACTCTAAGTTATACAGGTTCTGGGGCTATTTGCACAGAATCATTGCCTTAACTGCATCTACCTAGCCCCAAAACCTGTATAATTCATATGTGTCAGTAATTAAAGGGATGAGTTGGCAACACTGGAATGAATGTGTCTTTTTATGCTGATTTGCAGTGAGTTGACTCTAAGTTATACAGGTTCTGGGGCTATTTGCACAGAATCATTGCCTTAACTGCATCTACCTAGCCCCAAAACCTGTATAATTCATATGTGTCAGTAATTAAAGGGATGAGTTGGCAACACTGGAATGAATGTGTCTTTTTATGCTGATTTGCAGTGAGTTGACTCTAAGTTATACAGGTTCTGGGGCTATTTGCACAGAATCATTGCCTTAACTGCATCTACCTAGCCCCAAAACCTGTATAATTCATATGTGTCAGTAATTAAAGGGATGAGTTGGCAACACTGGAATGAATGTGTCTTTTTATGCTGATTTGCAGTGAGTTGACTATGATGTCCTGAGGGGTCCCTCTGCTCATGGGCCCCTGCTAGTGTGAATGCCTTGAGCCTTGGTAGGTCAAAAATGTCCTGTATGTGCAGTGTTACTTAGTACAAAGTTGTTATTGTTATTTCCTTTCCAATTTCATTTGCAGATGGAGCCTTATGCTAGTTGGTTGAGCGGGGCTCAGGCTGTTCACCGCATGAGCCGCTATAATCTGCGCAGGAGACGGATTCCACGTCTCATCCCGGAACGCATTGATGTTGCGTTGCTTTCAGACAGAGAACTGCTGAGGCTGACAAGGCTGAACAGGGCAGCCTTTGATGAGCTGTATGCTCGTTTGGAGACCTATCTCAGGCCATTAACATCTCGAAGTCATGCTGTGAGTGGGCAAACTAAGTTGTTTGCCTGCCTGCAGTTCCTGGCCAATGGGAGCTTTCAACGGCTGGGTGGCTTTGCCTGTGGGGTGTCCCAGTCCACCATGAGCAGGATTATATCCCAGTTCCTGATAGGCATGCGGCGGATAAGCAGAGAGTTTATCCACTTTCCTCGGTCCCGTGCCCAATGGGATGCAGTCAAAGTGGCATTTTACCATCTTGCCCAAATGCCCAATGTCATCGGGGCCATTGACTGCACCCATGTTGCACTTGTTCCTCCAAGTGCTGATGAATACATGTATCGGAACCGGAAGCTTGGCCATTCGTTGAATGTCCAAGTAGTGTGTGGCCCTGACATGGAAATATTCTCTGTTGTCGCTAAATTCCCTGGTTCGTGTCATGATGCCCATATTTTGCGTGAATCTGCCCTTTTTAATTTTTTTCATGCGTTTTATCGTGAAGGCGGCTGGTTGCTTGGTAAGTTGATCCTTATTTTTTTTGTTTTTGTTTGGGGAGTTTTGCATTTGTCAGATATATATCGGTATGTGTAATGTTGCCCTACTAATTTGTTTGCTTTGTATTATATTCAAGGTGATGCAGGATATCCTTGCCTGCCCTGGCTTCTGACACCTCTTGGCCATCCAAGCAATAATGCGGAAGAGGCCTATAACAGAGCACATGTGCGTACCCGTTCTGTTATAGAGCGTTGTTTTGGGCACTTAAAAACGCGTTTCCGCTGCATTGACAACAGTGGAGGTGCGTTGTTATACAAACCACAGAAGGTCATTGACATTATAGTGGCCTGCTGTGTGTTACATAACATTTGCATTAAGCAAAACCTCCCTGGCTACAGGCTTCCACACACACCCTTATCAGTGCAATCCGATGACTTTGAGGACGAGGAGCCAGATGAGGAGGAGGAGCCAGATGAGGCTGGCAATGTAGTGCGTGGAAGAGTCATTGTAGAGTTTTTTGAGTGATTTTTTTTTTTTAAATTTGTTTTTATTTGTTGGCTCCCTTTGTTGCAGCGTAGAGTAAATCTTTGGCCTATCAATAGTACGCTGGACATAGGCTTGCAATGCTGTTGTCCATGTATATTGTGGCCTACACGTGTATTTGGCACAAATTACTGCATAATGTATGTCATTTGCACACTGCATGCCATTGCATGTGACCATTGGGCAGTCTCAGGTGATGTCTACCTGTATTGGAATGACCGCCACTAGCGTTGCGCTCCCTGGCCGCAGCCGATCCACATACAAATCACGCACGGCGCAATAGACGCCCACAAAATCATTTCTGTCGCCAAATGGATTGCCAGGTGCCTTTTGCACAAACTATTACCACCAGAAAAAATCACACTGATCGCACAGTTGGACACTGTCCAACTGTGTGCTCACTGGGATTGAATCTGCTCACAATAGTTATCGGCAAAGGCAGCTGCCAATGCATTTTGCGGCCGGAAAAATGCCGTTGCAGGCAGCACTTTTACTACAACGTGCAGACTTACATGTAATGCAACGTGGCCAGTGTGAACAGGCCACGTGTTACATTGTTGTGCCTTACTTACAGGTTGCCCTAACGTGTGCCAGTAACGTCCCTGGGTGCAAGCAGCCTAAATGGGCCCTAAGTAGCTAATTATTAGCTCTGTATGTTTAACTTTAAAGTGAACCTCCGGACAAAAAATCTACTCCTCAGCACTGAAAAGGGCTGGTGTGTCCTTACCAGTTTCACACCATCAGAACATTGTTTCTCTTATCCAAGCCTCATTTTTAGCTGCACAGAAGAAAACTGCCCGTGCTATTTTCCCCTAATGCTGCGCAAAGCATGATGGGATTTCAGATGTGGTTTATCTGGTTTTTTTTTTTTTTTTTTTACATTTCAAATTTGACATTTGCAGCCTAGCGTGTGCAGCTGGGAGGGGTAATCAGGACACAGGACAGTTGGAACTGTGTCTCCTGCTCCTTGTCACCTCCTTTCAACCAAAAAGATGGGTGCCCCCATGACAAAGATGCCAGCCCCCATGAATCACAAACATTTGCCTGTTCTTTTAAAACAGGGTGGCTAAAAAATTATATTACCCATCTATTCTAATTAACTTAACTAATGTAACTGAATGACAGTATGTTTGTTTAGGCTGAAGTTCCCCTTTAAATTTTACTTCAGCCTCTCCTGTGTTGTGTGCAATATGCGCGTATAGCGCAGAGTCCTATGCGCGTATAGCGCAAGGTGGTATGCGCGCACGCCGCAAGGCACCGTGTGCGCGCGGCGTTCAATGACATGTGCATAGCGCGCTACGTGGTACGCGCGCGTTGGCGCCCTTAGGAAACAGGAAGTGACAGGAAGTGACTCATCTGGTGAGAGGGAAGCAGACTGAAGAGGCAACATGGTGCAGCACTTCACCAGGCGTGAGCGCGTTTATTTGGCCACCGTAAGTATCTGAGTTTGTGCCTGTGTATTACATGTATCTGTTGTCTTGCCTGTATGTATATATGTCTGTATGTAGTTGTTTGTTGTTTTGTTTCTTCATTACTGTATATCAGGGTGTGGTTCCAACCTGGCTCTATCACAGACTGTTGTTTTTGTAAATGTTGACATGTCTGTAGATCTGAGTTCTGATATTGACTGTCTACATTATACATTTTGATCAGTGTCAATTTCAGCCGCATGTTTTTTTGGACAGTATTATAAATGTGTTGGGTTATTAAGTTGTCATGTGGTAATGCTGGAAAATGTCTGGTGCTGTTATGTGGCATTGGGGAAGCAGAAGCTTCTTTTAATTATTTGTAGTACTTAAAGGGCCAGTGCACAGTATATTTTTGGGATGGAAAAGTGTTGTATTGTAAGGCTAATTATGTGGCAGTGGTTAATGGTTTGTCCTTTGTGAAATGGTTTGTTCCCATGAGTGATGTTACCCCTTGAGCAACAGAGCATTTTTCACCTTTCTGTGCTACTTCCATTCAATTGTTTAGAACGTTAGCTTTACTTTTTGCAATTAAATGAACTCAATCTTTTTTTGCCACACACAAAAGCATGTTTTTGGAGGTGTGACATTATGGCAATTGTTGTTTGCTTATTTTCATAACTTGTAATGGGGAATTTGCCCAAAATGTGTGTTCCAATAGTTTTGGCCTGATTAGGCCAAATATAGTAGTTAAAACAAGCGTGGTACTGTATTTAAAGGGACTGTGAGCAGTGCATAACCTCTGGAAAGATGAATATCATGTAAAGCTCTTTCTCCTCATTCAAATTATATATACACCGCCGCCCTATGCCTTTTCAGTTTTGCTATGTTCATGATTGTAATTGCCGCGGCAACAATTTGGCTTGCAAATATCGAGACAAATAAAAGGCGTATAATGACAAATTAGGTGTTGTATGAAAGCGCCGAAAGATAGCTTTCCAATCATGCCCATCTTGCCATAGTGATCTTGGATTACACAGGGCGACATTTTCTGAAAGTCAACAGCTCCATTCAGCCACAAATGTCGCCGTGTGTAATCCTATTGAAGTATGGAAAGATGGGTTGAATTGTAAAGTAATTGTTTGACTCTTTCTGCCGACAGCTCAATCCACATTCTACGCCTTTTTTTTTCTCACTCTTTGCAAACAAAATGTGGCCCGCGCACATTACAATAGCAAAACTACTCAACAATAAAAGGTGTAGGGCGCTGGTTTATATATAATTGCAAAGAGGAGAAAGAGAGCTTTCAAATTAGCTGCATGTTTCCATAGGCTATGCCCTGTTTGGAGTCCCTTTAAAGACCGTGAAATTTAGGTGCACATTTGTCCCGGCTAGAAAACAATGATATTTGGGTCTTGATCTCATTTTTTGATCCCAATATTGCATGTGCTAATTAAGGAGAATGTTTTCCCATTTGGCCTCCATCCATAATTCCAAGTGCATAGTTTGGAAAGTAACAGTGTTATCCCCTCTTGACAGACCAGTTTGCCACATTCAATCCCTAAGGTATTTTAGATATTTTATTGTTGTCTTTGCTCATCTGAAATCCTAACATTTGCGGAACTGTGGCCGGGAATTATGGAATGTTTGTGTGGGCCCAAAAAAATAGTGGTATGTGAAAAATGCTTTAGGGTGTGGTTGGACTATTTGCCCACAAGATGTCCACAGTAACTTTTGGTTGATGCGCCCTGCTCATAGAAGCAGCGCATCATTGCAAGGGTTATATCAACGACCGTTAATAGTTTTGCCCGTTCATTGATCTCCATTTCACCAGGCAGTGTGCATGTGAGCGTTCCCATGAGCACCTGGGACTGGGGGAATGAGGGATTTGGCCATCCCTGTTAGTGAAAGCATAGAAAAATGGGCAGATAAATACCTACACCGGGGGGGGGGGGGGAAGTGGTTATCTAGCTGCTGACCTTGTTGATGCACGAAGGCAATGTAGCTGGGTATTTGGCACACACTGTAAGGCTGTGTCACCAACTTGGTGAAACATTTGTCAATGCCACAGACAACACAATTTCAACACCATGGTATGTGGAGTTGCTGAAGGCAAGGGTTTCTAACCCATTCCATTAATACTCATGCCCCTGTAGCGACCTTTAGAGGAATGTTTGGTTGTGTGAGAATGGCTTGAGGTCACTTAGGCTATTAAGTCACTGAGGGCACCCCCACCACAAACCTATTCTCCCTTGGGGTTCTGTGTTGTAAATGATGTTTGTGCCTAGTAGGCTGATCGTAGTAATACTGTGGCGACAGATGACTCTACCCTCCTTGTACTGCTGACTTGGGTGGGATTTGTGAAGTGTTCTTTAGGCAGTAATAGTTTGTATGTAATGGGTGTGTCCGCTGGTAATGGCACGCTAGCAGCAGCCAACAGAACTCCTTATCTTGGTTACTGTATCACTGGCAAGCTGACACTGAGAAAAGGTCCTCAATCAAATATGAGGAATTGGTTGTGTGTGGGTAATGTTTGTGTAACTTAACCAAACTTTCACTCTTTTCTCAAACAGACGGTATGACATTGTAGGAAATGTATGTATTAACTTCACCAATTAACATTATTTGCAATAGCCAACATAAAGGTCCCCAAAGTCTCATGTCAAACATGTGTAATGTACAGTGTGTAGCATACACACAACAATGCTGTGTTTGTTGTCATTCTGTGCTTGAAACATTTGTTGTTTGTTAAGTGGCTCACTCATTTCAGACTCAGACAGCAAGTGAGAGTTGCCTCACTGCAACAAGCAAAGTTATATTAACTACTTACTATCCAGATAATGAGTTTGAATAAAATACATTAAATTAGAGTTAACAACAATCCAATCAGTGTCACTACAGACTCAGGAGTGAGTCACCCACTTAAAATACCACATATGTCACTCTTTCAGACACAGAAAGTGAAAAGGAACACAGCATAGTTGGTTATTTGTGTGCTACCCACTGTACATACACATGTCTATCTCAGCTATACTTTCATTTGAAAAGATAATTTTTTCCCAATCTTGTTTCTCTTACAGACACTCCTCCGTACAAACTATGACGGGCTGGCGGACATGTACGCCAAAAGGCGTGTGATGGAGGAGCTGCAGAGTGAGCTCCGCCAGCACTTCCAGGGCCACCACAGCATTACCCAGATCCAGCGGAGGTGGTCCGACATGAAGCGTCGTGAGCGGAGCTTCGTCCGAGAGGTCCGCCGGGAGCATGTTCCTGGTAAGTAATGTATACGAACGATCAGCATTATGATGGCTGGCCGCTGGTAAGCTAAATATGTAATTTACAGGTCCCTATGTAATTGTGTGTGCCATGCTTTCTGTGTTTATGTGGTCCAAATTGGGGACTGAAGGAGCCTCAATGCATATTGCAGGGGTAGCTTAAGTAGGTTTTATGTGGGATCATTACCTAGAGCACAGGAACGAGCATGCATCTCTATTACCATTACAGTGATATAGAAACCTATGTTTGGTACACTGTTGTGTAAGAAATTGTGAATATTCGTTATAGGCCAAGCAGATCCCTTCATGCCTTGGACACACCATTGCATTTAACCATGAAATAGCACTACAGATATAGCAGCGAGTGTTTGTGTGATTGCCCATACACCAGTACTACAGGTGTGTTCTCTGCACCATCATTGTCAAACCATAACTTGGTTCGTGGGAATGTACAAATTATTTCACACACATCCATGTGCATTTATAAAGCAAAGTAATAGTGACAAACGTTATAGGCGAGGTTGGATTGATGGCTTATTATTGGAATGGGCCCCACTGATGATGAAATCTGTTTCTGTCACTCAAACTATTTCAAATGAAGATAAGGGAAATGGCTACGTAATTCATTGAATCAACTTGCGTTATACAACATCGATTGTGCACAATGTCATAGTACATTTGGTAAGCATTGTGTAATCTTACATCTAGTTAGCAATATACTTCTTTACACAATGCAGAGGTATACGAATTGTGTTGTGTGAAACAGTGCTGATCACCCTTAAGTGGCTGAACCACTTAAGTACCATCCGTCACAGCCCCCTTAATGATCCAAGAAGGTACCTACAGGCTGATGGAATCCTTACTAATAGATGTACATATCTGCCACATGTCTGCTTTCAGAGCCACTATTAGGGAGGGAGCATTCTGAATGGCTGTATTGCTGACTCTCTACTATATAATGGCAGGTAACCATTAGGCCCCAAAAAAATGACCACCTTTCATGTAGCATGGGCCTTAAATACCTATGTTTTTCTTTTGCTCTCTATAGATGCACCAATGCCACCCCGCCGACACCGCGGGGACCCGGCACATGAGGACTCGGACGAGGCTCCAGACCAGCCCCCTCCGTTGGATGTGGGTGAAGAAGGTGGGCCATCCCAGGACCCACCTGATGTTGGGCCCCCAGCTCTGGAGGCCGAAGCCCTGGGAGGCCCACCGGATCTTGTGGCCCCGGAAGGCCCCCCAGCCCCACCTGCAGCCCAACAACCTGGCCGAAGACGCCAGAGTAAGTGTAAACATTCTTATTACTTCAAGAAAGTTTCCATGCATCTTGTTTTTAACCTAACTTTTGTTTTGTTGTGTTTTTTTTTACAGGACGTTCCCAATTGGCAGCCATAGCCAGACAAATGGCCCAAATGACTGCTGCTTTGCAGGGGGCCCTCTCCGACTCGGAGTAATGTACATAATTTTATTTGTTTAATTTGTTTTATTGGTTTTATGTGTAGCTGATGTATATAGTTTGAGATTGTGTGTAGATAGTTTTGTATTGTGTGTGTATATATATTTGTATATATTTTTATGTAGATATTTGTATATATTTTGATATCGTGTGTGTATATATTTGTATATTATGTAGATAGTTGTATATATTTTGATATTGTGTGTGTATATATATTTGTATATTGTGTACATAGTTGTATATATTTTGATATTGTGTGTATATTTGTATATTGTCTATTGCGTGTATATATTGTGTATATAGTTTGATGTTGCTCGATCATTTTCAAATATATGTTTCAAATGGTACACTTGTGGTTAGCATTGTGTTGTTGGTCTATAGTTGCTACAACTTAGGCTTCCTTCACTACACATGTTTTGGAGATTCTGGTTACATTACTGGCCTAATTATCTTTCTCCAAACACCTAATGCTGGATACACACGGTGCGTTTTAGCGCTTGATTTTCCTCCTTGGAAATGTTTGCCTAAAAAAATTTGACGGGAAAATCGAGCGCGCAAAAGCAACGTGTGTATCCAGCATAATGCACAGTTCCAACTCCATCGCCACACGGCCCACCAACAGTGCATGTATTCTCACGCAACATACATGGGCAATATGCATGAAAGTGAGACAGATTTTAAATTACATCCATTTCACTGTTTGTGGGCCTTCAGGCCAATGCTTTCTGCAGTGTGTGGTCAACTTGTTATACATAACCTATTGGCATGGTCACAGTCCCAAGCGCCCAACTACAATGATGGCTGAGAACTTCACACTCAGACAGCATTATAATATTGCAATAGTCAATGTGTAACTAAGGACATAGTGAATATTTTTTAAAAATTTAGGGGAAACAAGTGGCCCTACACAATGTGAACTAATCTATTGGTGGCCATACCTCAGTCTGAATTGTTTTGTTTGAACAATAAAGTACTCTTCAAAGGACACTAATGTAGGAACCTAATCAGATGCATGTTTTTTAAAGATTAACACTCTTAATAAGGTATACCCCCAAAAGAAAAAAAATGGAACTGCAATGTGTGGCCCCAAAAATTATTTATTCAAAATTTGGAGCAGCAAATCATTCTGCCTTTCAGCTATTTCATTGTGTCTTTCAATGGCTTCAGCCATTCTGGCTTGAGTGATGTTTTGTAGCTCTTGACCATTAGCCAACCGCCCCAAGATCTGATTTTGGGTTTCGCCAACCCGAGCCATCCGGCTCAGAATCAAGTTCTGGCGATGAAGATCCTCGGTCAAACGCACGTGGCTCGCCTCAAGGCCCACTCCGGCATTGGCCAGTCTCTGCACATTTCCACCCATGTCTGTAGAAGTCCGATTCAAGGTGACAAAGTCCTGGTGGAAGCGGGCCATGTGTTCCTCCATTAGTCTACGATAGTCCTCTTGGGCTTGAAGAAAGTGCTGGGAATGCCACCGGTCGTTATTATAGTCGGCCCTGGTGTAATTTGTGGAATGGGAGGAGGTGCCGGAGCTGGCCTGGTCAGAAGTGGGTGACATAATAGGTATCGTGGTGTTGCTTTCTGCAGAGACATGAAGGTTGAGGGTTGGCCCTGGCAATTCAACCATCACATCGGAACCACTATGCAGTGACATTTCCTCACCTAGGAAGAGAAGAGTAAATGGTTTCTAAGTAGAAGTTTGCAACAACCCAAACAACCTTTCACACAAAACTAGACATTACAAATTCAAGAAACCAAAAAAAATAGGGTCAGCATGCACAGGCTCCAACACAATGACAACATCATGATTAGAGTCAGTGTGAGCTATAGTTTAAAATGAACTGAAAACAAATGCAAACCATCACTTTTGCATTTACATACTGTCACAATGGCCCGCAATGTTTAATACAAACAAATAAGTTTCCTGACCCGAAAGTTCATGTACTGCATTAAATTGCAAAGCGTGTGATGTGGCTTTAAATGAAAACCAGATTGAGAGGGATATGGACTAATATGGATGCTTCCTTGTAAACAATAACAGTTGCTTAACAGTGCTGATGATGTATTTGCCTGTCTTCATGGTCAAATGTGATGTCTCAAATCCTTGATAACTTTGACCACAGCACATGATCTACATGCTTCTTCAGGGGCAGTTGCACTAAATATTAGGGTCACACAAACAGCAAAGTCATGCAACTGTTATTTAGTTCCAAAGGAAATGCTATTGACTTTTGAAGGCCACAAATCACAAAACTAGAGTGCCGGTTATATACAGCTGCATCCCTGAGTGTGATGGAATATGGTGTGAAATCAGTGCCCAAACACTGCCTACACCATTGTTGAAGTAAAATCTTTACTTTCAATCAATCCATACATCAAATTTCAAAAATTGACGGGGCCTTTGGGAGTGGCTCTATAGTGGCACTCAAATGGATGACAGTAGCAGCAAAACATTCCCGGCTACTGACAGCACAAGTCACCCTGTGTCCCACCCCCCCCCCCCCCCAGCTTTTTGGGCAGCACTTGACTGCAGCTTCATATAACTTCCTGGCACCGCTCAAACTTGACACACTACACCACCCTCTGTTTAAAAGTAAAGCAGCAATAAGTGCAGATGGAGGCCAGCGCAGAGAAGAAGCAACAGGGACAGGGGGGGACTACCGCTCAGCAGAGCTGGTAATGTATGAGTGGTGTCTGTGGAAACCACAAGGCATTGGCAGCATCTCCACAGATATTGTTCATTTTCATACTGAAATACAATCACATTCTGTTGCCAGTGAAGCCAGCCATACAATCCCTGTATCATCAAATGTTTGGCCTGAGTGATCTGTTGGTTGGATGTGCTCTCAAAAATACCAGTATATGCCAGCTGTTCCTTTTGCCACCCTTTAATGTAAGGTTTGCAGACTCAGGTACATGGTACTATTTTCTTCACAATTGCCTTGATTGGAGACATCGACATACATATATACTGGTTCACTGTAACCACCATGGAGGCTGGCCATGGACTTTACAGTGAGAAGCACATACAGACAAAATACACAAATCTAATTTGTATGTGCTTCTCACTGTAAAGTACATGGACAGCCTCCATGGTGGTTACATTGAACCAGTCTTGGCAAAACATTACCGTGGGGGGGGGGGGGGGGGAACCACCTGTGGTGTATCAAGGCTTTGGATTCTATTGACCGTTTCCCCCCTCCTCCGTCCCATGGTGGTGGACACTATCCTCCTCAACCAACTGCTATTGACCTCGGAACCTAGCACACGCAACCACATGCACAGTACGGGTCCTCTTGACAGAAATTGACTACAATAGGCATTCGCCATGCAGCAACTATAATGCTCAGACACAAGTGGCCAGCATACTATAGTGTGAAGCACGGAAAATGCCTATTCACAACAATCACAATTATAATCCTCACTAAAGTGCCCCCACTGGAGGGCCAAAAGGGTAACATTGCCCAAATAAAAAAAATGGTCAGCTCTGGGTTCCCTACCCTGCACCACCAACGACAGAGGAAAAGGTGGGAAGCCTCTGAAGGCTGATGAGGCTTCACACACCCAAGGTCAGTACCAATGCATTGCTGAAACTTAATAGTGAATGTTGTGTGTTTATTTCACCATACCAACAACATATCTTACACAAAAACAAACGCCATGTAGAGGATCAATGTTTGGATTCACAGATTCCTTCTTTCAATGTGAATTACAACATCTAACCTCCAATGGCAGCATTCCTATTGGTCAAAATTGATAGTCCCTGCAAAATGCCATGCCATGTAGGTGTGGTTGGACATGGAGCATTGTAGATCATACAAGAAAAATAATGGAGTCAGGCACTAGCAAATCCTTAACAAAGGCGTATATGCTCATGTGCACTCACTACCTCACCAACCCATGTGTCACTTGCCATTCAAGAGCCATTGAAAGGTCCTTTGTGGCAGATTAGCTGCATGCTTTGAGATGTATAGACTCGGAACATTACCCACACACCTCTCCACCGGCCACATGCTACACTGTCACAGTGTTTTCACAAGGAAGATATGTTAGCCAGCAAATCCCTCTTCATATCCTTTGGCCTCAAGGACATATACTAACACATAAAACTCACCAGCACTTGCTGCTCCATGGGAAGCCTCCTCATGTTGCCATGAGTCAGACTGCAGGCCCTCATCCAGACTGGACCCAGAAATCACATGAGCTACACAAAAAGGAGCACACATAGAAAGGTTAGGACACTAGGCAACACAGCCAGCTCCTCGGCTGCCTTGTTCAACAGCAGTTTCTACATACACAGGAAACTCACCAGCACTTGATCCTGCCGGAGATAAGTCCACAGATTGGAGGGTCATCAAAAACACTGCAGCATCACTCCCCGAAGCAGCAGCAGAGCCAACAACAGCTACACCAAAGGCAGAGGAACCCAAAGGTTAGGACACTAGGCAACACAGCCAGCTCCTCCACTGCCTTGTTCAACAGCAGTTTGTACATACACTGCAAACTCACCAGCACTTAGTCCTGAGGGAGCTAAGTCCACAGAAGACAGTCCAGCATCAGTCCGTGCGGCAGCAGCAGAGCCAACAACAGCTACACCAAAGGAAGAGGAACACAAAGGTTAGGACACTAGGCAACACAGCCAGCTCCTCCACTGCCTTGTTCAACAGCAGTTTGTACATACACTGCAAACTCACCAGCACTTAGTCCTGAGGGAGCTAAGTCCACAGAAGACAGTCCAGCATCAGTCCGTGCGGCAGCAGCAGAGCCAACAACAGCTACACCAAAGGAAGAGGAACACAAAGGTTAGGACACTAGGCAACACAGCCAGCTCCTCCACTGCCTTGTTCAACAGCAGTTTGTACATACACTGCAAACTCACCAGCACTTAGTCCTGAGGGAGCTAAGTCCACAGAAGACAGTCCAGCATCAGTCCGTGCGGCAGCAGCAGAGCCAACAACAGCTACACCAAAGGAAGAGGAACACAAAGGTTAGGACACTAGGCAACACAGCCAGCTCCTCCACTGCCTTGTTCAACAGCAGTTTGTACATACACTGCAAACTCACCAGCACTTAGTCCTGAGGGAGCTAAGTCCACAGAAGACAGTCCAGCATCAGTCCGTGCGGCAGCAGCAGAGCCAACAACAGCTACACCAAAGGAAGAGGAACACAAAGGTTAGGACACTAGGCAACACAGCCAGCTCCTCCACTGCCTTGTTCAACAGCAGTTTGTACATACACTGCAAACTCACCAGCACTTAGTCCTGAGGGAGCTAAGTCCACAGAAGACAGTCCAGCATCAGTCCGTGCGGCAGCAGCAGAGCCAACAACAGCTACACCAAAGGAAGAGGAACACAAAGGTTAGGACACTAGGCAACACAGCCAGCTCCTCCACTGCCTTGTTCAACAGCAGTTTGTACATACACTGCAAACTCACCAGCACTTAGTCCTGAGGGAGCTAAGTCCACAGAAGACAGTCCAGCATCAGTCCGTGCGGCAGCAGCAGAGCCAACAACAGCTACACCAAAGGAAGAGGAACACAAAGGTTAGGACACTAGGCAACACAGCCAGCTCCTCCACTGCCTTGTTCAACAGCAGTTTGTACATACACTGCAAACTCACCAGCACTTAGTCCTGAGGGAGCTAAGTCCACAGAAGACAGTCCAGCATCAGTCCGTGCGGCAGCAGCAGAGCCAACAACAGCTACACCAAAGGAAGAGGAACACAAAGGTTAGGACACTAGGCAACACAGCCAGCTCCTCCACTGCCTTGTTCAACAGCAGTTTGTACATACACTGCAAACTCACCAGCACTTAGTCCTGAGGGAGCTAAGTCCACAGAAGACAGTCCAGCATCAGTCCGTGCGGCAGCAGCAGAGCCAACAACAGCTACACCAAAGGAAGAGGAACACAAAGGTTAGGACACTAGGCAACACAGCCAGCTCCTCCACTGCCTTGTTCAACAGCAGTTTGTACATACACTGGAAACTCACCAGCATTTTGGGCAGAACGTGATGGGCCCTCTGATTGTGGGATGCTAGGTGCCACTCCAGCAGGAGCCTGAAGGCCAGACCCACCTTCACCTACAATTTTGACATAGAGAAACAAAGCATTATAAATGTCATAAGCATACTCAAACACGTGTTCACTTTCCAAGAAAACAGCATCATGAATTACCCTCATCCGAAGTTGGCGCGTCGGCATCGTACCCACCCTGGATGCCATGCAGGGCCACGGTCATCAAATGCGGCTCTACCACCTGCTCATAATCGAGCAATGCCAGTGATGCGGGGGGACCACCACCGGTACCAAGGCTATGTTGGACAAACAAAAAAAAACCAAACATATAATTAGACCACTACAACTAACCAGTCTGCACTATCCTGATAATCCTGTCTGTGTGACTGTGATCCAGTGGCAAACATTCAACATACACTTCACATGCTAGTATTTAAAGCCGACACATACTGCATGCACCTTTGTAATGTCGAATTCACACACTACTGCAGCCTTTAATGTGTGTACACACGTCAGTTCAAAGTGTGGGCCACATGAAAGCTCACAGACCAATATTACCCCCTTCCATGTAGTATGAGAGACATACCTTGAGGGCTGGAACCCACAGGAGCGCTTTTGGCAGCGTTTTGGCAGCACTGCGATACGCTAGCAGTTTGCCAAAACGCTGGGCTAATGTTAATGGATGGGGCAACTTCCACAGGAGCGTTTGCGTTTCCCAGAAACGCAAACGCAGGACCTGCAGCATTTTGGGAGCGTTAGCGCTTCAATGTAAAGTATTGAAACGCTAGCAGAAACGCTCAGCAAAACCTAAACTGAGCGGTTTTGCTAGCGTTTTGCGGTTCAGCACACTGAAACAAAATGAAAAATAATTCACAGGACCAATCAGGATAAAAACGCAAAACGCAAAACGCTAGGCACCCGCTGGGGAAAAAAATACAATGTTGCAAAACATGACCAAAAACGCGCATGAATCCGCTTGCAAACCGCTCAGACAAAACGCTAGCGGTTGCGTTTTGCGTTTGCTGATTTCAGTGGGTTCCAGGCCTGACAGTCTATTGTATGTAGCTGAACTCCCCATCAGACCAAAATCTTTGCAAGATGCTGCACACACTCAAGCGATCAGTAGCTGGCAAAGATCTGCTACTGCAAAATATCCATTCCTGCAAATTGCAAAAATAGTCAATGAGATATGCAGAACACCATACACACATGATTTCACTGACATTCATCTGCAGATCAGATCCACCAGGATGGATTTTCAGATCTGCGGAAGATTGCTTGATCTGCAGATGAATGACAGCTAAATCGTGTGTATGCTGATCTGGCAATCTCATCGACGAGCATTGCAATTTGCAGGAATGCATTTTTGCAAGAACACCTCTTTTGCAGATACTGATCTTTTGGGTGTGTACAGCATCTGTGTGTGCAGCATCTTTCAACGTTTTTTTATCTGATGTGGAGTTCTGCTCCATAGAAAAGAGTGTGTAGAGTATGGCTGTCATACTACATGAAGGGTGGTAAGATTGGTCTGTGATCTTTCATTTCCCAAACACTATAGTCTGATGTGTGTATGAGCCTTAAGACTGTTCAGAAAAACACTAAACGCTAGGTGAAGCGCTACACAAAACATAAACAAAACCTATTAAAGGGAACCAGAGTCCATAGCCAAAGATTGTATACATAACTTCCAGCCCCATAGACACGGATCACTCCCACAACGCCGTCCTTTGTTGGTTGGATCCGCCGGGTCCCCCAAAAGTGACTGGAGCCGGTAACGACCATCCAGGAAGTGGATGATGGCGGCGTGGGAGCCAGTGTTGGCAACTCATCCCTTTAATTAATGACACATGAATTATGCTGGTTTTGGGGCTAGGTGGATGCAGTTAAGGCACTGATTATGTCCAAATAGCCCCTGAACCGGTATAACTTACATATGAGACTAATTAAAGGGATGAGTTGCCAATACTGGTGATAGCAATCCTGGCTTATGGGCCTTTAACACCCCAAATATATCGCAAAGCTTACACTTCACACACATTTGCACAGCTCAGATTCACTTGAAACATATTCTAGCATTTAGTGGATGTGATAGCTGGTTTTGCTATGTGCCAGGCCACAAAGAAAAAAAAAACGTGTTTATGCATTGCATTGCCCATTATACTACATTGCATTGCCCATTATACTACATATAAACGGTTTCGATTGGATCAAATTTACTTTAACCATGGATGGCCAACAGCAATTACACTACGACATATTTCTTGCTTCCGTTGTGGAAGACAAATAATATACATGCCACCAATTACATTGACCATTATTGTAGTTTAGCACAGGGTTAATTAACTAACATTGTTGTAAAAAATACACATGCTTTCAAAACTTACGCATATTGACGCAGCTTGGTCAATTTTTTGCGAAGCCGCAGCTTGATGTCGGCAAACCGCTTGCGGCATTGCTGCTCGGTCCGCTGTTAATGGTCCACAGCGCACACTTCAGCGCAAATAATTCGCCAAAGGCGGTTTTTGGTAGCCACATCTGTCTTGCCAGAATCTCGCCCGTACAGCTGATCGAAGCGCAGCACAACCTCCTCACACAGTGCCAAGTTCTCGGCCTCTGAGAAACGGATCCCCCTTCTCCGGGGCTCTTGGCTGGTGGTCCTCTGAGTGCCGGAGGTGCCAGGATGGGGGCTAGGACTGCGGTGGTGGCGGTAACTGCCACCTCGGGGACTGGTGCGATGGGGACTGTGGCGACGGGGACTGCGGCTGCGGTCGCGGTCAGAGCCAGGCCGATCGGATCGGCCACTACGGCCATGACGAGCAGGGGTGGGCGACTGCACCTGGGAAGAGAGGCGCAAGCTTCTCCTCCTATTAGCATCCATGTCAACCCACAACAAAGCAGCCTCCAACTAATCCTTTAATACACACACTACATAGCTCAATTGAAATCACCAATAGAATTAATTACATGTAATTGCACACATTTTCGCGCGAAGCCGCTCGCGCGAAACCGCACACGAGCACGCGAGCACGCTACCACGCAAGCACGCGCCGGCGAGATTTTCACATTTGCAGGCATCGCGCGAAGAGCAGTACTTCGCGTGCAGAGCCCCGGTTCACGCGAAGCACACCGCTCTTCGCGCGTGTGCAATTTAGCGCGCGAGCACCCATTTCCCGCGCGAGTCCGCACATCGCGAGCCACGGCGTACGCCTGTCCGCGCGCAACCGCAAGGGCGCGCGAAAACTGGGTTTGCACTGCTTGGTGAATCGAGGCCTAGGTGTGATAAGTTTAGGTGTGATAAGTTTAGGCATGCTAAGTTTAGATAAGTTTAGATCGCTTGCAAAGTCCAGCACGCAAAGCAGCGCCATTAAACTTTATACGAAGTGCGCCAGACTTTGCTAGCGTAAAACTTTTGATCAGCTGTGCACTGCGGTGCTAACGTAGTTGGCGCTTAAACTTATCATGCCTAAACTTATCACACCTAAACTTATCATGCCTAAACTTATCACACCTAAACTTATCACACCTAAACTTATCATGCCTAAACTGAGTTTAGGCATGATAAAGGGCTTTTCACCAGGGTGCTAACTGTTAGCACCGCTTTGTGAATCAGGCCCCTAAACTGAGTTTAGGCGTGATAAGGGGCTTTTCACCAGCGTGCTAACTGTTAGCACGCTTTTGTGAATCAAGCCCTATGTGCTTTTTGCCCAGATAAATACGCTTCTTTTGCAACCCAGTGCTGGAAAAATTAAAATTAGAAGAAAGTCAAAAACCACTCAGTCAGATGGAACCAAACGTAATTTTCCTATATACAAGAGAAGACAAAGTCAAAACACATTCTACATGCACTCATCAGAGATTTAAACCTGAAATAAAAAAACAAAACAAAACCCTACAAACCACGAAAGTAGAAAACTGAACAAAACAGTCACTCCTGGCACGCTCCTTTTATGTGTACAGATATTTACGGTAACTTGGTAAGCCAATTTGTGGCACAGGTTTGCTTAAAGTTAATTTTTGCGTTTGTACTTTTTACAGCTACATATAAAAATAGAAATTTAAAATTAAATCAAATTCGTTTTTTTTTTAATTATTCTATTGGAAATAAATTTGAAGATGAAAACTCCCATGGTAGTTCACCTATGTGGTTCTTAAAAACTAATTAACAGATTTTCCTCAGTCTTGGCAGAAATATACATCCCAGGCTGCCAGACATCAAAAGAGAAGAATGTCCCTAAGATTATCTGATTAAAGCTTGCTGCATTTGAAATTAAGAATGTGTCCCAAATCTCTCTTAACTGTTATAATATTGTCCACAGCCAAGAACAAATAGTTTACATTAGATGAAAAATAAAAGTGCCTGGGAAAAAATTAGTGGAGCTATTTGAAATGCTTGGCTTTTGAATGTAAGCTAAGAATAGCCATGCATGGTTAAAGAGTAACTCCAGCCTAAACAAACATACTGTCATTAAGTTACATTAGTTATGTTAATTAAAATAGATAGGTAATATAATCTCTTGCCCACACAGTTTTAAAAGAACAGGCAAATGTTTGATTTCATGATGGCAACCATCTTTTTGGTTGAAAGGAGGTGACAGGGAGCATGAGACACAGTTCCAACTGTCCTGTGTCCTGAGCACCTCTCCCAGTTGTTAGGCAACGTGAATAACAACATAGGAAATCCTATCATGTTCTGCACTGCATCAGGGAAAAAAGACTGTTTTTTTTTCTTTGATGGGTGGAGCTTAGATAAAAATGCAGCTAAAAATGATGCTTTGGTAAGAAAAACAAAGTTCTGATGCTGTGAAACTGTTAAAGAAACACCAAGCCCTTTCAGTTCTGCTAAGTAGATTTTTAGTCCGGAGGTTCACTTTAAGTGTACAATGCCTAATACAGGTAACATTCTATAAAAAATAATACACCTGATCACCACCAAGAATGTATTTTCTCACCAAACCTCACAGTAGACTGTGTAATGGTAAGAACGTATTCTTCTTCCTTGATTAATACTACTACGAACATTGTTAAGGCTAGGAACACACTTAACAGAAACACTAGCGTTGCACATTTGTATGCGTTTTCTAACATGCGTTTTTAAAAACGTTGGTTTTGTTGCATAATTTTCAAAGACGCACATAATGAAAGTCATTGGTAACGCAATGTAATGCGTTTTGAATGCGTTTTTCATGTGTTGTTATTTGCAGTTTTTTAAAATTGTTCTCTCATGTATTTAGGCCTCCTGTTGGCTTCCTAGTGATTTGCATAAAACGCGTAGCAAACACATACAAAACGCATATGCGTTTTGTATATGCAAACCACAAACGCGTTAAAAGTAAAACACACATCCTAGAAGGAAATGCTAGAGTCAGGCAATTAATTGTTAGTGAAACATGGAGGGAGTCGCATCTACTCATGATTTATCAAGCCAAATACGCTTTTAATATACATTACCAGGTACCCAAACCAGGATTTATTAATCATTGCCCGAAATGTAGCCTACCTCAAGCAGACATGGTTCATTGCTTATGGAAATGTCCCCTTATCCAAACTTTCTGGGAAAAAGTACTAAGATATGTGAACAAGTTAGGCCACTCGGCCATACCAAAGGACCATATGATCCTTCTTTTTAATGCTACCCAGAAGGAGGACTCTAACCTCAAGATATCTGATCTGCAACATGTGATAATTATTGCTGCCAGAAAGTCTATATACAACAGATGGATATACCCAACGCCACCCTCGTTATGGGACCTGAAGGAAGAACTTAGGCATCTTATGTTGCTGGAAAAGCTAGACGCTACTATGCACAAAGAAAAAGGCACCAAAAAATTCTTCAAAAAGTGGAAACCTTACTTGTTGGACACCTTCTCTTCAGAAGAACTAAGCAACATTGTGACTCCTTTTAAATATACCAAATGGTATCTCAAGGCACAAATAGCAGGTACTTTAGGCCCCCTGAACTTTGGACTATAAAATCCGAATCAGACAAATACTGGCTTGAATGATACCGGATGCAGGTGGACTAGACCATCAATAGGTAGTTTGACCAGAGAGTGGTTGGGGGTGGGGGGTGGGGGAGGGTGGAGGATGGGAGGGGGGATAAAGAGGATGTTACCACTTTAGTTCAGCTAATGCATATGGCATTACTAATCTCATATATTGTTATTTCATCGTATGTGGATTAAAGTTGTTGTTTCAAAAGCAATAAAAACACTTTGGAAAAAAAAAAAAGTAAAACACACACAAAACACTAGAAAAACGCAGATGTGGAGAAAAAATGCAAACGCACTACAAACACAAAAATGCACATGAAGAAAACGCGACCTTTCACGCACAGCCATGTTTGCACCCAGCCTAAAGAGGTGCTGTAGTGACATATAGCAGAATGCAGTAAATTATTCAGGATAACTACTTTTATGGTAATGTTCCAATATCTATATATTGCTGTATATTTGTATGTAGCCCCGCCCTCCCAGTGATGCTTTGCCTAGGCTGTTTAGCTATGTGAAATTCTCTTTCCTGCGCATTCTGGGAGATGAGGAATCATTTTCACTTGCTTTGGAACTCTGGGAAACAAATATTCCACAGAGCTGCACCTGACAGGACTAAAGAGGTCAACACCTGTGATATATTTCAGAATGTAAATAAGGGTGAGGGAAGATTTAACAATGAGCAAACACTGACTAAATAATGTATAAATTGATATTGTAAGGAAAAAAATAAATGTATTGTTATTTTCACTAGTTAATTTTTAATGTATATATATATATATTGACATACTGTAGCATTAGCAGCATGTTACATAGTAGCTTGAGGATTATACTAGAACATAAGATCTACTTGGCCAAAGTGACGGTTATTGTACAATGCTCTCTCAACAGCCACATCCTAAGGCAGCGCTGATTGGTCAGCCTGTGTTAGTTATAGATGGGAAATCCCCACTCAGCAACTGTGATAAGTAATTATTATTATTAATTCATAAAGCGCCAACGTACTCCATGGTGCTGTAAGTAAAATAATACAATACAAAAACATACAAAGTGATTGTCTCCCATTGGACTCAAAGCACATGGATATGTCTCTGATCAATACAAATTTTAGGGTGGACTGTGCTACAGAGGAAATTGTCAAGTATTGATAAATACCCGATTTAACAGGTGGATTTTCAGTTTGGGCAGGTTGGGCATCTCCAGGGATGGAGATGTCCTGATTGAGAGTGGCATGGAGTTCCAAGGGGAAGGGGCAGCATGACAGAAGGCTCTGTCTCCAAAGTATAAGGATTTTTTCCTACTAATCACTGCTTTGTATTTTTTCAGGTAAACAATTAAGGAATTTTAGTCTTTTGAGGAAAGATGTTTGCGTCACTGTCGCCTATGCCCCTCTTTCTTTAGTTCCTTTACAGAGTTGTCAAAGGTGCGTTATGCAACGGTGCATAATATTTAATGTGCAAGGTGCCTAATAGCAGACAACTTTTTGGCTATGTTCACATGCGATATACGTAATACATATGGAGCTTGGGGTGTTGTTAGAGAAATAGTAAAGATGAATGACCTCTGTGCCAATTAATGAAGTGTTTAATTAAAATGACTAGCCTTAATTCCCATTTAACATAATAACCCATTAATTAGTGGTCATTCATCCTTACTATTCTTCTAGCAACGCTCCAAGGTACAATGTCAGAAAAATATGCATTGAGTAAAGGTTAGAGAAAATAAATGTACAAAGATTTTTTATTTTTTCATTACTTCAAATTTAAATTATTTGAGCGATTTCCTTGCGATGCTCACATGGGAGGTTGACAGTTGGCATATTAATATTCTATCAGCTACTCCTGAGTACCTTTGGTGTTTGCTGAGTAAACAGGATGGAGTGGTGGGTATTCTAACACTTCACATTGCCATACCAATTTACCAGATCTCGGTGGACAGGTAAAGACTTTATAGAAAGGAGTTGGCAGTTTTGTACAATATGTAATCACATGATTGATCACCTCTGGTAACTGATGACCGAGCATGCTTATCTTTAGTTTACTCTGGAGCATCAAAATCTCATTATACACTACTAGCAACAACAACAACAACAACAAAATGGTGTCTGTCTTTTTACTATGATATATTTTTAACAAAATACACTCATCTGGGAAAGACATTTTAAGGTATCTGTAGTAATCTTCTAACGCTAATGGCCAAAGCATCTGTAATTATTCAGTCCCTTCTAACATAATCATTATTATACATGGACATTTTTATGCCAAAGTAAGAGTCTAATAGTTCAGTATAACTACTTTGATGTGAACGCATGGTTAAAATTCCTGCGAGTCATTCATTAATGTGAAATGTGCATCAATAGCAGTGAAAAGATGAATATGTCTAGTGTATCATCATGCTGCTTTAACAAATTGCTATGCCAGTTACAGCTTATTCACAATGGCCTCTTCAATAACGTGCAGTACATTTCAGACTACCTACTACCTGAGTGCTGTCACGCTAAAAATGTCTTTAGAGAAAGATATGATAATTCAGACTTGTGCCTTCAGTAGTTATCTCCATAAACATTGTGCTAAACTGCGCTTAATTGGATTAACACAGAGAACGATAATCTCAATTTTGGGATATCTGTAATTAGGTGATAATGTGAAAATAATATGTGATAGCCTTGGACTCATTTGTTTGTAAAAATACTGGATAGCTAATAGAATGGCTTGACAAACAAAATGTGTAAAAGATTTTCTGGATATAAAAGGCCTGCTACATAAAACATTATTGATATATTTACTGGTTCCAGACCGCACTAATTGAAATCTATGCCTTGTTTGGTACCTGTTATCTCTGCCAGGGCATAGATTACCACCGATCTACCACCGCTCTCCCGCTGCTGCAGCTCACTCGCCCTGCAGTCAGTATGACAGCAGAGCTCCATGAGCCAGTCAGGAGCCATCGAAATCAGCACCTGACAAGCTCATGGAGCACTGCTGTCATAGTGACCGCAGGGCGAGTGAGCTTCAGCAACAAGAGAGTGGCGTGGTTGGCTGTAGCGGTGGGTCCGTGCAGGGGCAGAGTCTACCGGTACTGAAGTGGCTAAGTTGGGTAGAGAACACAAGGGAAAACGAAAATGTCAACAAAATCTGACAACCTTATGTCTTTGCAGCTGTTGAGGTGTACATGCAAAATGGGCAACGTAGAAACTTGGGTGCTTGAAATAGTTTCTAACAGAATATTGGTAAAATTGCTGATATTTTACTTCCAATTTAAAGTACCTTATTCTCACACGAGCCCTGCCTCTGCCAATGCCTAACCCTAACCAATCCCCCCACTGCTACCAAACCCTAACCAGTCCCCTCACTGATGCTTAACTCTAACTGACCTTTCCACCAATGCCTACCCTCCAAAGAAACCCACCCATGCCTAACCTTAATCTACTCCCCACTGATGCCTAACCCTAACTGTTCGCTGTCCGTCTGCTGAAAACCCACCAAACCCAAGCTGGCTTCGCTGCTGTACATGGTAAGTATTGGGTGGAGACGAAGTTTGGGTGTCCCATAGGTGCCTATATTAATATCGTCAATAAAGGGAAATTTGGCACACCAGAGAATATCTTTGTGTCTGCTATTTGTAGCCACAGTTTTTATAATAGGTGGCCCCGACACCTGATATAATAGCAGGTGCTGAAAATTTTCCTTAGTTGCAGATGTTAACATAGGCTCCTATGGGGCATCCACAATGCTGGGGTTTCTCCAGTTACTCCCGTGCAGTGGCTGCCATGCCCCCTAGTGTAACACCATTACGCTGGGTGCATGGCAGCCGCTGCACAGGAGTAACTGGAAAAGGGCCAGCATCATGGTATAAGATCCCGGCAGCTCTGTGCCTCTCCATGACATCATGTGGAACATCTCCTTATTCCTTGCAAAATCCCTTGTAATCAATGTATCTGGATGACACTGCAAAACAATCTCTCTACCGCCTTCTGATTGTTTGCTCTAACATTGTCACTCAACAGGAATAGAGTCTGAAAAAGGCTTAAGGTGCATACACACGTCTGATTTTATGCCCGATTGTCATTCAAACAAAAAGTCGCTCAGACTCCTTGTACACACAGACAACAAAATGTTTGAAATGCTAATTACAGCCAATTTACATGTAGTTTGACTGGTCAATGGACTGAACAATAGACTAGATCAAATGACTGATCAAACGACTTGTTGTTTGAAACTCTATTAGTGTCAAACCAATAGACTTTCAAACACCAAGCCATTTGTACACATGTATGGACCTAACTGTTGTTTGAACAACAGTTAGTCCACGGATCCGCCAAGTGGCTTAGTCAAAGCTGCTGCTGTAAGTCTAACAATCGTTCGTACACATGCCAAACTGTAATTCAAATGACTGGTTAGAACGACAGGTCGTTCAGAAATACGTGACGTGTGTACATACAGTACCTTTACAAGCTGAAATCTTACAGTTTTTATTTTAAATTAACCATCAAACTAGAACTTGTATTTTGCAGACAGGAAGTTTTGAATCAGGATAACAAACCTGATTGAAATATTCCTGTCTATAATATACAAGCTCTAGTCTCCAGCAATTCTTAGGTACTAAGATAAGAAATTGCCCACACAATGTTTCTCACCCTCTTGCCTTTTCCTCTTCCCCTTGCTTGTAGAGTCATCAGACACAGGCTGGGGCTGGAATGATTTGTCTGTGTTCTGTCCACACAGGAGCAGCTTATTGGCAAGTAAGGATTAAAGCATGTCAGCAAACTAGCCAAGTACAACTTTAAGTAACTTTTCTTTATAATAGCACCATCATTTGGATAATCTACTCTGCTCAAAAACCTCTGAGTTCTATTTGTGATGTTTACATTTGGATCCTATCATTGCTGAACAAGTTAGCCTGTCCTTAATAATATCACCTGAGTTAGGCAAAAAATATCTAAAGCTCGCCATACAAACATCATTGATCACTCAAATGGGCCCACCAGCCAGCCACCGTGCCCCCTTTGTGTCCTCTACCCTTCAAAAAAAAAATTGAAGTGGGTGTTGCCACTGCTTATGGAGAATAGAGAGTAAAAGGAGGAAGTTCTTTGCCTAGATGATTAAGTAGACCAGGATAAAAAAAAGGGGCAACAGTGGAAGTGGAGGAACAAAAGGAGGTTGAGGAAGAGGGTTTCTGGTAAGGTACAGAGTAGACCCACAATCAGCAATGTTATACTTTGTTTGCTTTGGCCCAGAAGGCCATTGTTAACATTACTTTTATAAACAGCCAGAAGCCAAACACCAAGTCAAGCTAGGACAACCTATGAGAAGTTTTTCCTCCTTGATTTTTAGGTTTCCCCCTTGATTTGAGGTTTGTATTTGAAGCCTTCAGAATTCCAGACATCTTGACCCATTCGGCTGATTTGTCCTCAAACCAAACAGAAACTGTTTGTTCATCTCAAATAGAAGACAGTATGACAACATGATAAAGTACTTCCTGTTCCATTAGGTACACATCACATTTTGTAGACTGTTCCTAACATTAAAATATTTAGGAAATGTATGAAACATGCTTAAATTAAATGTATTAAATGCTGTCCTATAGTTGGATGAATGCCACTGCGAACATTTGTGCAAAATTATATCTACATATTCTGTGGACACGTGACTTAAGCAGACACCAAACATATGGAATAGACTCTATATCTCCTGAAATTCTTAAGATCAGTTTTGATTCATTTTGTGTCAACCTGTCTGAATTAACCAGCACAGCATGTTTCACATTCACTTGCTGTATAATTCAAACAAAGCTTAAAGTGAACAGAACAGAAAAGCTGTTGAAATTGGATTCGTGAGACAGATTTTGTGCTTTGAGGTGGATTGAGAAAATCCACTTATGTAGATGACTGAAGAGCTTATCCTTGTAATGTTAGGAGTCGGTAAAACCTAGGCAATCATAGGACATTGAAAAACTGATTATACTGAAATGCCTTGTGTATGGCTGTATCATGTGGTAGTACAAAGTGAGTATGACAAAATACTAAGAAGTAAAAACTATAAATATAATGATACGTTCAAAAAAAAAAAAAAGATTATTCTTGTGCGTGAAACCATCATATCTCTGTTAACACTACATTATTAGAGTTGTAGTACTTTATACCAGCCACAGGCAAGGCACTCTGCTAGAGAGGTGCAGGAGTACAGCTTGCTATGGTGACAGACAGTCCTGGTCAGTATTTTGCATCACCTTGTTAAACACAGTACCACTGATGGGGAAACAGAGGACAAATCATCTGTGATATACAAAGAACTCCATCAGCATGCACTTACTTATCTGTTTCATATTTACATAGCCCTGATGGTTTTCCCAGCTCTTTACAAAGTAATATAGTGTTGTAACATGGACATAGCAATAACCATAGCAGCCATAGCAGCTGCTATGGGGCATTGAAGCAAAGGGGGCCCAGGTGGTACTTGATGTATGCGCTATTAACTTTCTTGTGCTCCTCCACCCTCTGACTCAGTGCCCATTGACTATATGCAGTGTAACTTGCATAAGAATGAATATTGGCCACATATCCATATTGAAGGGGTAGGTGGCCTTGCTCAAGAATGCCTATATCTGATAGCCCCATGAAAGTTTTGTTATGGGGCCCCATAATCTCTAGCTATGCCACTGCTTGTCAGTAACTGTCCCTCAAAGGGGCTCACTCTCTAGTCCCTGCCATAGTCATTTGTGCATCATAATTTAGGGCCAAATTTCTTTAGGAGACACCAATTAACATATCTCTATGTTTTTGGAAGAAAACTGGAATGCGTGAAGGAAATCTAATTAATATGTATAAATACATCAGAGGGCAATATAAAAGCTTAGCATATTTTTTGTCACTGGGCTTGTGTAAAGGACTAGGGGACAGGATATGCACATGGAGGAAAAAAAATTCAGCCATTTATTTAAGATTTATTTAAAAACTTTAGGCCAATCAGAAGACTTGGTATTGTCCGAGTCTTTTGATTGGCCTATAATTACCATGGCAATCCAATTTCTGATTTAAAAATACTGCATTCTCTAATTGGCTGAATACTTTTGAGGGCTGTGATTGGCCTAAAATGACTAAGTTGCAGCAAATCGGATTTCCGATTCAATCCGATTTCCGATTCCATTTTCCCAATTTCCAAATGGAAAATTGGAAATTTTCGTTCTATCAGAAATTTCCAACCATCCCAAATGGAAACCTATCATTATCTAAGCCTCAATATGCTTACCTACTGCTATCTCAGAATCAGAATCAGAATCATTTTGGGTCAAGCCCGGAATTGGGTTTGGCACAATGGAGCGGTACATAGAAAGAAAGAAAAACGTTAAAATGACAGTAATACCTCATACTCAGATATAGACACACACACAAATATACAATCATACAATCAGCATTAGATATACATATAGCTCAGTATTCCTCTTTCAAAAAAACACACAGCTGAAGCTGCTCCTATGCAGGTGGTCGGGCTCTGACAGAGGGTGGTAAGATGTTAAGGGAGTTCAGGAGGCTAACGGCCATCGGGAAGAAAGAGTTCTTGGGGACTAACACTAACTTATCCCCACCTACTCCTAATACTAATCTGCTAACTTACCACATTTGCCACTATCTATGACACAATCTCTGCTGCTTTTGGACCTTCACCCAAATTGTCCAATGAACATTTCTATAACAGCAATTATTATTGTGGTCTATGCAGCACCCAGGTTTCCTGGATCAACGTAAGGTTATTTCTACAACCAACAATATACATCACACACTAGTGGCCTGCCCTATCAGTTAAGGAAAAAAAAAACACAAGTGGCAGACAGAGAGACTCTCAGGTAGACATATGACTATCAATTACTACAGATTAGCTGTGATCCATCCGGTTAGTGGAGGAACAAAGAATGATAGCAGCCTCTACTATACTCTAGATCTGTGTTTATCCTGAACTATTTATGTTCTTCCTATCTATTTAGCATGGCACTGTGCAGGTGGTACATGCATGCAGTATGTTCTGAGTGTATATGTTACAGCCAGAACCCAAAGTCTGGCCACTTCGGGTTCTGGCCAGGGTTGCTCGTAAACTACGCCAGCGCGAATATACGCATCGTAGTATGCAACTACGCATCGTAGTTCATAGGCGAAGTTTAAGAATTACACCTACACATTTCCGCGTAGTCGTAGTCCCGCTATGCGAAGCTTCGCCCGTTATGCGTAGTTGACGTATGTATTGCGAAGTCAACTATGCGTGCGGTAACTGCATTTATATGGATCATTGCGCATGCGCAGCAATTTTATTGCCCTTTGTACGCATTCAATTCCGCATTGGATGGTGGAATGTATGCTTATATTAGTTTGTGTATGCGCATAGTTAGCAGATTATTGCGGAAATTTTTCCGCATAAGGGCATAAGCGGTCACATCAACTACGCTACGCAATACGTGAAGCTTGCGTATTTCAATGCGTAGTCTACGGTAAGCTAACGTAGCAAAGTGGCTGATTGCGGGGCCATAGATTGCGAAGCGTATTTGCGTAAAAATACACGTAGTTCCAGCGTAGCGAAGTTGGCTGACTATGACCATCCCTGGTTCTGGCCAGGCAAAACTAGAAGTGGCCACCTCACAGCGGCCAATGTGCAAAATTAATTAAGATTTCGGTATTCCCAGCGGCAATAATGTAAGAAATGAAGTTGGCTCCTTAGCTCTGGATCCTCCCCTGCCCGCCTCCTTCAGCTCTGGCAGCTTGGACATGCATGTCCCCCAGAGTCATTCGTAGCGGCAGGGAATCCTGCCGTTCGTTCCTGCAGAGCAGGTGCTGGCAGAAGCAATGTCTGCAGCATTCCCGCTCTGCTTCCCTGCCGCTACGAACAAGTATGTGGGCCATGCATGTCCCCGGCTTCCAGAGCTGAATAGGCAGGAGGAGCCAGAGTCGAGGAGCCGGCTTCATTTGTCACATTATTGCCACCGGGAATCCTGAAATTTAATTCATTTTGCACATTGGCCGCAATGAGACGGCCACTTCTAGTTTTGCCCGGCCAGAACCCGAAGTGGCCAGACTAAAAACTAGAAGTGGCCAGACTTCAGTTTCTGGCCATAGCATATACATTCCTGAAGGAGGTACATATCATGCCTGCAGCCTACAGTTTCTCAGTGGCCAGTGGGATGTATCAGTGAAATCCATCTTTGCTCATAACAGGTAAAGCAACAGTTTCTATTGATCACAACTGAGACTATAAAAGTAAAATGTAGCTTATTCTCCATCATGCTCCTATTATTAAGCATTGATCCTCTATCACTATGTATGATATACCTCACACGAACAAGAGAAATATTTTGGATAACAGAAGTGTCAGCCTGGTGCCAATTCTGTAACATTTTATATCTCTTGTGTCAACAGCTAGCTTGATACATTGTCTCTGCTGAAAAACAATGGATGGATTGTAGACAGACCATCTTTTAGAAAAATCACATTACATGCATAAAGGGAATCTGTCATATAAAAAGAAAAGATGGTCTGACATACGTAGACAACAAACAAAATTCACCCTGCACTAGTAAATAGTTTCTTGCAGGACACAGAGCAAGTCAGAGGATTCAAAGCATGTGAGTAGGTGTGCAATGCATGTGCTTACAGCTTGTGACAACGTGTAGAATTTGTGTGTGTGTGAGTGTGTGTGTGTGTGTGTTAGAGAATAAGCAAGCACAAAGGTGCCCAGCACAAAGAGTGTTCAATGCATGGGTAAGTACGGTATACACCATATGGGAAAGTGTACAGCATGTGTGCACATCCGGTTAGTAAGTGTACAGTGTGTGCACAGCTGGTTAGTAAGTGCACAGCATGTTTGCACATCTGGTTACAGCCTGGCTTAGGAGCTCTGGACCACAGTGCGAGTTTTACATTGGCCTCCTCAAACATCTATACATAACAATTGATATGGAGCACCAACACCTGCCAAAGACAACTGCAGTGTCAGAGAGGTGTAGGCTGGAGAGGAGAACAGTGTATTAATGGTCACAACTAATCAAAGCACATATAAAGGTTATCATTACCAGCTGAGCACCAATAAAGAGCTAAAGCGGTTGAATGAGGGCCCCTGGTGCGGTCGCTACCTTTGCCTCTTCTATTGCTGTGCCACTGTCTGGTCATATTTTCCGACGTATAAGATACACTTTTTCTTCCCAAAAAATGGGCAGAATACAACGAATGCAGAGAAGCCCCGACTTACGAATGCCCGCCAATACAAACCGCCAACCTGCGGCAAGGTTGGGGACTCCCTGCATTGTCCCCTGTGTTTGCTGCTCTGCCACTCGTGTCTCCTACATGTTCCTCTGCCTTACTGTATAAGTATGGACAATGGCTTCTGGTGATCGCATCATCAGCAGAAGCCTTAACTAGCTGCATGGAAGAGAAGAGGTCTGCTGTCACAACGGGAGCTCTGAAGGAGGTGGGCTGCTGCTGCCGCTTGTCTGTTCTTATATGGGGGACAGAAGGGGACACACTGGAGACAGACGCTGACAGAAGAGGACACATGGGGTACACACTGGGGAGAGAAGGGGACACATGGTGGACAAAAGGAGACACACTGGAGGCGGAAGGGGGCACACTGGTAACAGAAGGGGACACACTGGAGGCATGGTTGGAGCACACTGGGGACAGAAGGGGACACACTAAGGGACAGAAGGGAGCACGGAGGGGCAGAAGGGAACACATAGGGACACAGGATGACACAATCATTGGGGGAGAACATCTACAAGATGCTTCTGGAATATGGACGCACTAGGTTTAGTTTATTTTTTCCCCTGGATCTTGCCCTATAAACCTAGGTGCATCTTATTTTATGGAGCATTATATGGCGGCAAATACAGTCATTGCCCACAATCTGTAGCCATACTGAATTCTTGCCCCATTCTTTTTTTTTTTTTTTTTTTTTTATGGACATAATTTGGCTGTGTCAGTGATCTGTTGTGGTGATGGCCACCAATCATCATGGCATGCTGCACAAATAACATGGGGCCATTTCATTCTGCATTGGGGTGTGTGTGTGTGCGTGCGTGCGTGCATGCGTGCGCGCGCATCATGTTGTGTACACATTTAGTCGGCTGTTTTCTGGGTCTGATAGCTGGAGGTGTTTCTATATTAGAAATAAAGTTTTTAAAATGCAACTGAAGATTCCACACTTTAGCTATATGGAGCGAACTTCACATAGTTCAGTCTTCGCTTCACACTTTGATTTATGTCTTTAATATTTCAAACTGGGAATGTAAGATGACGGTAGTTATTTTACATGGTGAGCGGGAAGTATACAAGCCATTTTTTATGTTTAGTATTTGCTTTTTAAAATGTTATTTATCAACGTTATTGGAAATTAAACACACAGGCCTGCACAAATAACAATGCCTTACATTTAACTTGCTTAAACTGACAGTAATTTGAATAATTCATAAAAGCCGTATGGTTTTCTTAAACTTAATTAGATGAATGAGCCATTTGACTTTGTTAATCTGTCCAAATGAAAAAGCAGAGGCTGATCGCGGATTCTGCTACACTGTGTCACATTAGGCAATGCTACATTAATTGTGATATTTGGATTAAAAACGTTCTTACTCATACATTTACCATATAATAACAGATGCAGCTTTTATCACTATCCGCTTTTCTAATTTGGAAAGAGGGACATTAATCTCTTAGTTCCATTATTACAGAGCACCATAATCATATACTTACTAGTTGGGGCCATACAAATGACAATCAATCTGTTATGTAACGTCTGTTCTGTTATCCTTCTACAGACATGGATGCTTGGATTAGCTGCACAGCATATTATTATTATTATTAAAGTAATCCCGAGCAGAAGCTCGGGTTGAAAATGATACTTTATCCTGAAGAGAGGGAAGCCTCAGGATCCTATTGAGGCTTCCCTTGGTTGTTCTAAGCCCCCCGTTGCTGAGGGCAGCCCTCCTCTACATCCGGGCCATGTAGCTCTTTTCCCTGTATCGTGGTCGCGCAGTAGCCATGCGAGCCCTTCCACACATGTGCAGTAGCATGGAGCTGGCAGCTTCAGCTTATTGCGCAGGCCGGCTCACACAGCTAGTGCATGGCCACAATACATGGAGAAGAGCTGGGTGGCCCTGATGTGATTAGCGACAATGTCTTGAAGTTCTGGAGAAAATCAATTTTAAATAGTTTATAGAAAAAAAAATTTAAACTCCATAAAATGATATTTTGCAGTGGTACACTTAACAATATACAGAGTTCCATATAATATATATATAACGATAAGCCACCCTACACTATAGGCCGCCGTATTCTATAAGCCGCACAAAATGCTCATTTATGTTTTAAAACTCTAAGATAAGTCACCCCATCTTATTGGCTGCGGCGTTACTAAACTGACCAATCTGAAGTACATATCGTAGTACCGTAATAAATAAAAGCATCTACAGTACGTAATTTGGAACGCCCCCTGAAGGCCTTTGCAATACTATAGTCACACCATACTGTAGTTGAATGCGAGCATCAAATTGATGAAAGTTTGCACTTACCCATATAATGCTGCAATGCAAGTCCTATACTTTAAGTGTGGAATTTTCGGCATGGAACAGCATGTTGAAACTAGAAAGTATACTGAGGCATAGTTCACATTGCGTCACGCACGCGCTATCGCACGCGCTGAGCGATGATTTTTCTTTCTTATCGCTCTGCTCTGTGTGTTATAAGCGCTTTTGTAAGAATTTTAGCAGAGCAATTATTTAACCTTCCTGGCGGTAACCCCAAACGTAGGAGTATTTCTCAGGCCCCGCTGGGGCGATTTGCATAATTTTTTTTTTTGCTATACGCAGCTAGCACTTTGCTAGCTGCGTGTGCACACCAATCGCCGCCGCTCCGCGCCGATTCGCCGCTACCTGCCGTGCTGCTCCACCACCCCCCAGACCCCATGCGCTGCCTGGCCAATCAGTGCCAGGCAGCGGTGAGGGGTGGATCGGGACTCCCTTTGACATCACGACATCGATGACGTCGGTGACGTCATCCCACCTGTCACCATGGCGACGGGGGAAGCCCTAATGGAAATCCCATTCAGAACGGGATTTCCAGACGGGCTTGATCGGCGGAGGCGATCGAAGAGGTTAGGGGGATGCCGCTGCACAGCGGCTGTCATGTGGCTAGCGCTAGGCTAGCTATATGATTTAAAAAAAACAAAAAAAAAAACTGCTGTGTTGCCCCCTGGCGGTTTTTAATAGACCGCCAGGAGGGTTAAATCACTTCCTGACGTCAGTCAGGAAGTGATAACTTTGCCCCCGGAAATGTATTTATTCATGAAAGCACTGGGGAAATCGATATACAAAGCGCCTTTTCAAGCGCTTTGCTATTTCCCTATACCTGCCATTCAGGGCAAATCATCATGAAAATGGGCCATGCAGCGCTTTTGTCAGCAGCAAGCAAACGGAACACCCCAATGAGAACTATCTCATTGGAAAGCATAGTGTAAGCGCTTTTAGGGCAATTTGTACAAATCGCCTGCTCTTAAAAATTCCAAAAACGCCTCTAGTGTGAACTAGCCCTGAATGTTTTTTTAATAATGCTGGATTCCTTCCTCCACCTACTAACCTAATAGTTGCCCAAGCAACATCTGCAAGATCCAACAGCGATACCAGTGGCCAAAGCGTATCAGACATTAGCTTTTGCCACCGTTATGTGCAAGCTATTTATCTGGATAAGTCCAGTAATAAAATATTCACAAGCTAACTGCACACATTTTGATATATAACGTTGAATTTAAACCATTACATATACTTAAGGTGAATTTTTCAACCTTCAGTTTATAACCCCCCCCCCCCCCCCCCACAGATGTTATATAACCAATTAGTATCCAAGCTAGGTAGAAGTACTCACTCAAATGGTGTCAAATAGCATGCCTAGGATTACACAAACGTCCACACTCCACAAAGGATCCAGCACCGCTTCAGTAAAAATAGCTCTCTTATTAGAAAAAAGGTTAAAACATCAGGAGATAAATGGGCTCTCGGTTTTAGGACTCCGCCCTTGTTCATGCCACACGGCTTTAGGCCCTAACCAACCACTCTCCAGCCTTTTTGTCTCCGGAAGTTTTAACTTTTTTCTAATACAGAAAGCTATTTGTACTGAAGCTGTACTGGATACTTTGTGAATGATATAACCAATTATACATTTTGGTAAATCATTTAACACATTTGCTCTGAGTAGGGCATACTCAATAATGTTCAAAGACAGATTATTTTAATCTTACTGACTGTATAACAATTCCATTTAGCAACATGTTTATACTAAATTTTTAAGTAACATAGGCTACCAACTGCTTTTTTTTTTTTAGCATTTCAGGGTACATTTATAAAAACCCTGCCCATGTTCATGGGGCACAACATAAATATGTGCAAAAGATGTACTTTCTGATCCTAGAAGAGATTTTAAAATAAGCAATGAAAATGTTTTCTATTTAAAGTGGAATCTGTTCATATAGAACTATTGTGCTATGCTACAAAGAGGAGGGGACACCGAGAGCCCTATATAGTGTAGTATGTACTGGTACAGATGGGTGAAGACTAAGAGTAGATAAGTAATACTCACAAACCAGGGTTACTTCCAAGGCAACCACTGTAAATGCAGGTGAGGAGATTAGACATGTCCCCAATCGGGATTAAGAAGTCGCTCTCTGTACAGTAGATCAGAAAAAAGAAGGGATTAAAACACGCCTCCACCTGGGGTGGACACTGGTATAGTATACAGTGAACAGAGGCACCAAAAGGTTAAAATACTCTAAAATTCTTAAAAAGGCTTAGGAGGCAGTGGTGGACTTACCTCTTTGAAGCAGACACATAGGGCCTGATTCACAAACCGGTGCAAAGTGTTTGCACGCCTGTGAAAACCCCTGTATCACGCCTAAACTCAGTTTAGGCGTGATAAAATGAAACTCGCGCGAAGTTCCGCGCGCAAGGTTTTGCGCGCGCAATCGCCCGGCGCACAGTGCAGTTCGCGCGATGTGCCCATTAAAGCCTATGGGCGCTGCGCGCGGAATTGCGCGATTTCACGCGCAAAACTTTGCGCGCGGGACTTTGCGCGCGATAAAGAGCAAAAGCGGTGCTAACTCAGCTTTGCACGGTGTATCACGCCTAAAGTCTTTTAGGCGTGATAACTGAGTTATCACCGCTTTGTGAATCGAGCCCATAGACTGTTATGCTGGGTACACACCTTGCGATTTCCCGCTTGATCCGTGGGATCGATCGGGATCGATTGATTATTTCCGACATGTTCAATCAGGCTTCGATCGATACAGCCGTCGATTTTGAATACTTAACATGCAAAATCGACAGCTGTATCGATCGAAATCAGATCGAACATGTCGGAAATAATCGATCCCGCTGATCGAGCGGGAAAATGCAACGTGTGTATTCAGCATTAGATTAGATGTCTGAGCGTGCCCAAGCTGGGCTGCAGCTCTCTCAAGCTGCTCCACATCTTGTCTCAGAAATGTGACTATTTAACCACCTGAGCGGTCTGGACGAGCTGAGCTCGTCCAACACCGCCGGAGGTCGCCGCTCAGGCCCTGCTGGGCCGATTTTAATCAAATAAAAAGCAGCACACGCAGCCGGCACTTTGCCAGCCGCGTGTGCTGCCTGATCGCCGCCGCTCTGCGGCGATTCGCCGCGAGCAGCGGCGAAAGAGGGTCCCCCCAGCCGCCTGAGCCCAGCGTAGCCGGAACAAAAAGTTCCGGCCAGCGCTAAGGGCTGGATCGGAGGCGGCTGACGTCAGGACGTCGGCTGACGTCGATGACGTCACTCCGCTCGTCGCTATGGCGACGATATAAGCAAAACAAGGAAGGCCGCTTATTGCGGCCTTCCTTGTTTATTCTGGGCGCCGGAGGCGATCGGAAGATCGCCTCCGGAGCGCCCTCTAGTGGGCTTTCATGCAGCCAACTTTCAGTTGGCTGCATGAAATAGTTTTTTTTTTATTCAAAAAAAACCCTCCCGCAGCCACCCTGGCGATATAATCAGAACGCCAGGGTGGTTAAATACATTTGGGCATGGACAGGACCAAAAATACAGAGGAATCCTATGCATCACCTCTCTGGCAACAACTACAGCTCATCAGAAATTATGGATCACTTTGGATGGCTGAGATTTAAACTGGATTAAAATTGGACTTGGACTGAAAATGCCTAGCCTGCCAGGAGCTGACCTCAAACTTTGAAATTCTTCAACTTTCTTCAACCCTCAGCTCCTGATCCTTCTGTAAGTAACGGAAATGGCAAAAAACACCTTGTGAGCTTTTTATGTTATATGACTATCCCTATTTCTACATTTATTCCAAACTTTTTAAATTTAAACAAGGAACTGTCTTAATTTGTTTTAATGTGGAGCATCTCCTTTTTTTCTGAGAAGTACAGCTTGCAAAAGACCCCTTCCCTTTGATCTCAGCAGGGTGTCTATCAGCTGTCCAAATGCCACCATTAAAATACTCAGCTGAGATGCTTATCTATATTGCAACCTCTGTTCCCAAGAGACTCTTAAGGTAGCCATACACTGGTCGATTTGCCATTAGATCCCTATCTGATCGAATCTGATCAAAGAGGGATCGTATGGCTGACTTTACTGCAAACAGATTGTGAATCGATTTCAGCCTGAAACCGATCACAATCTGTTGAGCTACTCCTGCCTCCTGCCCCCCCCCCCCCCGTATACATTACCTGATGCTGGCTCCCGGGCATCTTCTCCGCCTGCACGGCTCTGTTCTGGCTCCATCCCGGCGCTTCCTGTGTCACTCCGTGACCAGGAAGTTCAAATAGAGCGCCCTCTATTTGAACTTCCTGGTCACTGCAGTGACACAGGAAGCGCCGGGATGGAGCCGGAACAGAACCGTGCAGCCCGGAGAAGATGCCCGGGAGCCAGCATCAGGTAATGTATACCTGATCGGATCGGCCGCCGCTAGCGACGCGCTCCCTACCCGCGGGCGACCAAGGGTAATTTCCCGCACGGCGCGATCGACGGACTGATCCGATTTCGGGAGGAAATCGGATCGGCGGGTGCGTTTACCGCGAACGATTGGCAGCAGATTCGATCCCAGGATCGAATCTGCTGTCGAAACGGCCGCGAATCGGGCCAGTGTATGGCCACCTTAACAAATAGATTCTGCTTTGATTACCCCTCTAAAATTCCTTGGGATTCTCAAGAAAACAAGGCGGGGGAAGAGGGGAGGACATGCAGGCACCCATAAATCAAATCCAAAGCAATCCTCACATATCTATAAATCAGCTGTATCAGTAAAGGACCCAGATAACAGAGACAGCTGCCACACTCCTGATTACAACCTCCAGCCAGGAGCTAGGAACACAGACCACAAAGTTAAGGCAAACAACATTAAAGCAGTACTCTGCAATGCCAGGTCCATAAACAACAAAACAGCAGTTATTCATGATCTAATAGAGGCTTCAGATCTCGCTCCAGCCAGGAGCTAGGAACACAGACCACAAAGTTAAGGCAAACAACATAAAAGCAGTACTCTGCAATGCCAGGTCCATAAACAACAAAACAGCAGTTATTCATGATCTAATAGAGGCTTCAGATCTCGCTTTAATTACAGAGACATGGTTGGATCAGAACTCAGGACCCACTCTCGCGGCTGCGGTACCAGACAATTACTCAGTTTTACACTGTGAAAGGCAAAACCGCAAGGGAGGAGGGTTAGCTCTGTGCTTCAAATCCAGTTTGCATATTAAACCCCTTGCTGTAGCCCCAAGCCCCCAACCCACTCTTTTGAATGTCTGGCAGCCCAGCTCTCAGCTGGAAAAAAAATAAACATACTGCTTGTCTACCGACCCCCTGACGCTGGCTCAGCTTTTCTCAAGGAAATAGCAGAACTTGTATCTTGCATAACACTTAAACACCCTAGGTGGATAATTCTGGGAGACTTTAACGCACGGGTCAATACACACGCTTTCCAATTTGGAACTAAGCTACTTCTCTCCATGAATGAACTGGGCTTCTCTCAAGCCGTCAACCTCCCTACCCACAAAAAAAGACACACTTTGGACCTCATTTTCTATTCAGAACTCCTAATATCCAATGTGGAAATTGATCCAGTAGTTTGGTCAGACCACCACACTGTCCACTTCTCCTTTACAGCACCGGCTACAAAACACCAAGTGAAAGAACTAATAAAATATCGTTCCTTGAAAGGTTTGACACCCCAACACCTTCAGAACAGCCTCAATCTAGGTGGAGTGACAGATCACAACTCAGGCCTTTAATCCATGGTCCTTAAATATAACCAAGATGTTTCAGCCGCTTTTGATGCCATAGCTCCCTTAAAGATAAAACGTTCCGCACCATTACATCATGCTCGCTGGTTTGACAACTCTATAAAGGAACTAAAGAAACAGGGACGCAGACTGGAACGAAGGTGGCGCAAACATCAGTCTCCTGAGGACAAACTTTCCCTAATTGCTCACCTGAAAAAATATCAAACGATGATTAACAAAAAGTCCTTATTCCTGTCTCACGAAATTGCAAATGCAGCCAACAGACCTACCCAACTCTTCCGCACGGTTGACAGTCTCTGCAATCAATCTTGCAGGAAATCCAGCATCAGACCTTCACAGGAACTGTGCGAGAAATTTGCCCACTTCTTCTCAGACAAAGTCTCCTCCATACGATCTGCCATTCAATTCACAGCCCCAGAAACCCATACAGAGCCATATAACAGGTGCAAAAATAGCCTACCACCATGGTCTGATTTTAAGGTAATCACTTAAAAAGACATCTTGGATATCCTCTCAAACCTTCGCCAGACTACCTACGATCTGGACCCTGGCCCCACTAAGTTCATGTTGAAATGCCCTGAACTATTTACACCGGCATTCCACAAAATAGTCAATGGCTCCTTACAAGAAGGATGGTTTCCCTCTACTCTGAAAGAAGCAATCGTCAGGCCTCTACTCAAGAAACCATCCTTAGACCCAGATGCTCTAAACAGCTACAGACCTGTCTCAAACCTCCCCTTTCTGGGAAAAGTTATTGAAAAGGCTGTCTACCTCCAACTTGAAGCCAGGCTCTCCAGAAACAACATCCTTGACCCTCTTCAATCTGGCTTCAGGAAATATCACAGCTGTGAAACAGCCCTCACCCAGATTTGCAATGATTTGCTCATTGCAAGAGACAAGGGTCAATGTTCCATCCTGATTTTGCCCGACCTCTCAGCGGCTTTTGACACAGTCGATCATGAAATCTTGCTCAACAGGCTACAAGAGTACTGTGTCATAGATGGCATTGTTCTCCGGTGGTTCAACTCCTTCCTGGCTGGCAAAACACAAAGGGTAGCCTTAGGGCCCTTCCTCCCCAACCCTGTACCACTAAAATACGGTGTACCTCAGGGCGCAATATTATCCCCTTTACTGTTCACCATATACATGCTGCCACTTGAAGAAATCATACAAAAACATGGCCTGACATATCATTGCTATGCTGATGACACCCAGCTATATTTGTCATTCAAACCTGACGTCACAGACCCTACTCCACAAATAAACGCATGCTTAGCTGAGCTTCAGGAGTGGATGAATAATAATTGGCTAAAACTTAATGCTGACAAAACTGAGGTTCTTGTTATCGAGGGCTAGGGCTCAACAGCAAAGCAGCCCAAGTCTCAACCAACACCGCTAAGGATAGGGAGCTCAGACCTGAACAACTCAGACTGTGTGCGCAGAATTGGAGTACTGATTGATGGGAAATTAAGCTTCAGGAATCAAATCTCAGCTGTTGTGAAACATTCCTTCTTTCACCTAAGGAATATTGCAAGGATTACACACCTAATTCCTTCAGAGGATCTTCCAACCCTAGTTCATGCCTTCGTCACATCAAGATTAGACTACTGCAACGTCCTCTACACAGGCCTGCATAAGAAAGACTTACGCCGCCTGCAATTAGTACAGAATGCCGCCGCAAGGCTGTTAACGAGCCAAAACCGCCATTGCCACATAACACCAACCCTGAGCTCACTCCACTGGCTACCGATAAAATGGAGAATTCTATTTAAGATTGGCTTACTGAAATTCAAATCCTTGCACAATCTGGGCCCTGGATACCTGAAGGACTTGTTGCAACTACATCACACCCCCCACAATCTTAGATCAAAAGGACGTAACACCTTGGTCACCCTCAGAGTCCACCTCAAAACCTTTGGAGACAGAGCCTTTTGTCATGCTGCCCCTACACTTTGGAACTCCCTGCCACACCCAATCAGGACAGCTCCATCCCTGGAAGCATTTAAGTCTAAACTGAAAACCTACCTCTTCAGTCTGGCATTCATGAACATCTGACTATCTCCTCTGTAACACAACCCAGCCTGCAACCCTGTATTAATCTGAGACACAGCTATGCGCTTTGAGTCCTATGGGAGAAAAGCGCTTTACAAATGTTATTGTATTGTATTGTATTGCATAGATTAAAAAAAAAATAAAAATTATTGACATACTCCGAATATAATGTTGCAACGCACTTTACAGGTGTGATCCTACTTCATCAGGCAATTGGGGGGGGGGGGGGGGAGGTATATAACAGCATAGAGTCTAGGTTACACCAAGCGCCTCTGTCTCAGATTCGGAGTATGTGAATAAATTTGTCTTTTTTGAATCTGACAGTCTATGTGTCTACTTTAAGGAGGTAAGTCCACCACAGCCTCCTAAGCCTTTTTAAGAATTTTAGCGAACCGTATCCTTTTGGCGCCTCTGTTCAGCAGACAGGGGGTGCCATGATGGGATAAAATGTGACCCAAGGCTACACTAACATCTTCAAGGGCACATATGATATATGAGTATACAACTCCATTGTTTTTAGAAAAGCCAATAATGCTAAATAGATTTGTTTCCTTAATAAATCTGGATTGTGTTAAAAGGTGGCTGCTTACTGCAGATTTATATGTAAAACCAAAGGATTTAAGTCCTGAATTGGGTGAGCGGTGTTGGCTCATTAAGCCACACATCAAGTTCAATATCAGTGGTCGGTGTCCCTACTTGTTTATTTCCAAATGAATGTGATTACAGCCCATAGCAGGGATTTTTGCCAAACTAGTCCTCCTTACCGCTCAGCTCTTTTGCAGGTACATTTATTTTAGTTTCAGCTAAGCTCAGTAGAGCCAGAGAAAACAAAACATTTATTTTGATGAAAGGGGAGTAGTGATGGTCGTAATGTGCTAATCTCACTTACACAAAATTTTGCATAACATTTTGTAAATAAGACAATGCATAATTACTATTTTGAAATTGAGTTTATTTTGTGCAAAATTTGCATGTGAAGCAAAATTACCAACATGGCAGTTATAAATTATTTTTCACGTAAATTGCGAACAATATTCATGCAATTCATGCAAGCTCTCCCCGCATCCTCTCTCCCCACCATCCAGCCTCGCACTGCCACTAAGTTCTGGGTCCAAGCTTGATGACATCATCAAGCTGGGACCCAACACTAGAGGCAGTGCAAGGCTGGATGCCAGGCAGAGTGGAGGGGGATCGACGATCACTGGAGGAATGTCAGGAGAGGTGAGGGAATCCTCTTCTTCCGCCACTGCCTAGTGATCACTATGTTCAGCGGCGATCATAGTGATCACATGATCAGGAGCCAATCTTTATGGCTCCTGATCAGTTAGGGGAGATATCAGCTGTCATATGACAGCTGAATCTCCCCATCGACCGTGCGCAGCGGGACCAAGGGACATTACAATTACGTCCATTCAGCAGCACAGGATGTAACTGTAACATCCTTGGTCCCAAAGGGGTTAAAGAAAACTAGAATTCAGGCAGATAGATAAACATACAGTTGTTGTATATGAAAATATCTTACCTGAAAAATAACAAGGTATTATTCAGCCACTGCTGTAGTTCAGTTGTTCCAAGATGAGCGGGCTGGCAGCAACTTTACGCTAATGAAATATTGCCTTAGATCAGGGGTCTCAAACTCAATTTACCTGGGGGGCCGCAGGAGGCAAAGTCAGGATGAGGCTGGGCCGCATAAGGAATTTCACAATTGCGGTGCATCGCCGCCTCTGCCCACCCCTCTCACTCTTCCTTCACAGAGAGGGGTGGGGATAGGCGGCGATCCGTGCGGTGATTGACATCAGGAGGGGCAGAGCTGAAGCTGAAAGCTCTGCCCCTTCCAGGAAATGCCAGCGGATTGCCCCCCGGGCGATTTGGGGGCTCTGCAGCCCTCGTTTAGTGGCGGGGATGTGGCGGATTACTTGGGAGCACTGAAGCAAACTATAAGGAAGCTTTTGCCGGCGAGGGCCACAAAATATTGTATCGAGGGCCGCAAATGGCCCGCGGGCCGCGAGTTTGAGACCCCTACCTTAGATTAATGAGTACCATAGTTTTATTAGCCTATCAGGACAGCCTCTGCGTATATAAGTAATTTAGTATAACATTTGTTAGCTTTTTTATCAGTAAGTCTGGGATAAAAGTAATGATCACATTTATTTGGTTTAGAGGGACATCAGACCAAGCAAAATCTAAACCTTTTTATATGGATATGTGTCTGTCTCGCTAAGGAAACGGAAGGAAAACATAAACATACACAACTGTTTATTTTTTTAAATTAAAAGCCAAACATTGTATAAATGTTGTCAAGAACACTGTTAAACTCATTTGCCTGTGTCTGAAAGTTAGAACAGATGCTCAAGAGCAATAATTCATGAGCTCCTTGCAAAAACAGTAATGGAAATAATTTATTCCTAAATGGCATTTAGTAAATAAAATCTTTAAAAATAGAATAGAGAATACAAAAGACACGATTAAAGATATTATTTGGATTAAACCGCAAAGTGGTGCACAGTACATTTTAGAAGCTGATACATTTCATGGTGGGACCCAGGAATCTTTTCAAACCCTATAATATATATTGAGCATCAGGTCTACTATTTAAATGAAACAGTAACAGAAAACAGAGGCAATAGTTTTTGGAAAAATAAATTACCCATAGAAAGGATAGATTGTAATGAAAAAAAAAAAAAAAGCTATAAGCAATTAAATACGTACTTCTCTATCAAACTCGACAAAGTGTCTAAAATCTCAGAAACCTTAAGGGGTAGAAACATTGGAATGCAAATTGTTTAAGGTTAGGCACCCTTGGGGGAGGGGGGTTAAGGTAAGGCACCACCAGGGGGTCTTAGGGTTATGCACCACCAGGGGGATCTTAGGCCTAGACACCACCAGGGGAGTCTTAGGGTTAGGAACCACCAGGGGGGGCCTTAGGGTTAGGCTCACAAGGGGGGGTCTTAGGCTTAGGCACCAACAAGGGTCTTAGGGTTAGGCACCACCAGGGGAGGGTTCTGTGTAAGATTAGGGAGAGTTTACATTATATTTAAATATTGGTAAATATTCAAGATATTTTACTACATAAATGAAGTAGTTCAATATCAGTATATTTAATGATATTGTATCACTTTTACTGGTCCTCTTTTTAGTAAATGTATAAATCAGAATCAGAATCAGAATCAGAATCTTTATTTTCGCCAAGCACGACTGGGTCGTGCCCGGAATTGGTCTTGGCACGTACAGATACAGGTAGGATAGGGTACACAGAATACATCAAAAGGATCAACACTATATCAGATATTACATACAGAGACAACATTCAACACTCAATTTACATTTCCATTTCCAAATGTTTGCATAGATACACAGCACTCAGGTGTGTGAGGGATTTGTGTGGCGGCAATACATGATCACGTTGTGGTGGGGAGTGCGTGGTGCGAGTTTAGTAAGTTTACAGCTGAGGGGAAGAAGCTATTTCTGTGTCTAGTGGTCCTGGTGTAGATGGACCGGTACCTCCGGCCCAAAGGAAGCTGGCTGAAAAAACGGTTGCCTGGGTGCGAGGGGTCATTTACAATCCTCAAAGCTCTGGAGCTCAGCCGTGAGTGGTAGAGGAGGTCCAGAGCAGGTAGCGGTTTTCCTATAATTCTCTCCGCTGATCTGATGACTCTCTGTAATTTGTGTCTGTCGCTGGCGGAGGAGCTGGCGTACCAGACTAGGATGGAAGAGCAGAGGGCAGATGCAATTGTAGCAGAGTAGAAGCTGGTCAGAAGTTTCGGGGACAATCCGAACTTCTTCAGTTGACGGAGAAAGAATAACCTCTGCTGGGCTTTCCTCTGTATGGAGGAGGTGTTTGCCTTTCACTTCAGGTCGTTGGAGATGGTTGTGCCCAGAAGTCGGACACAGGGAACTCTTTCAACTTCTTTGTCATCGATACGAATTGGAGGGGGGGCGCTGGCGTGCTTCCTAAAATCAACAATCATCTCAACAGTTTTTGCCGTGTTTAGGACCAGCCCGTTCTCCCTGCACCAGTGGCAGATGCTCTCAACCTGGTGGCGGTACGCTTCCTCATCATTTTTAGTGATGAGGCCGACAATGGTGGTGTCGTCAGCGAATTTGATCACTTTGACGGAGTCCGCTGTGGATCTGCAAGCATTCGTGTAGAGGGAGAACAGGAACGGCGACAGGACGCACCCTTGTGGTGCTCCTATATTTGTAATCCGAGGATGAGAGGAGATGGTGCCTAGCTTTACGACCTGGGATCTGTTGGTGAGGAAGTCTGTGATCCACAGGCATAGAGTGGGGTGGACCGCGAGTGCGGCAAGGTTCTCCTGAAGTATTTTGGGGCTAATTGTATTGAATGCTGAGCTGAAGTCAAGAAGGAGGATCCTGGCATACGTGCCGGGTTTGTCCAGATGGTCATGGACGAGCTCCAGGCAGATATTGATGGCGTCGTCGGTGGACCTGTTTGCTCTGTATGCGTACTGGTGCTGATCCAGCAGGGCCTCAGTGGTGAGCTTGAGGAGGGGGAGCACCATCCTTTCAAGAGTCTTCATGATGACTGATGTAAGTGCCACGGGCCTGAAGTTGTTGAGGTCGGTGGCGCCTTGCTTTTTGGGGACAGGGATGATGGTGGACCTCTTGAAGCATGCGGGGACTTTCCCACTCTGAAGGGACTTGTTTAAGATGGATGAAAGAATAGGGGCGAGCTGTCGTGCGCCGGTTTTCAGGCAGGCTGGTGACACACCGTCTGGGCCAGAGGCTTTCCTGACATTTATCCTCAACAAGTGTTGCAGAACATCCGCCTCGTTCACCGGTGGAGGGGGCGAGTTTGGTCTCGGGGCCTCGGAGGCAGGGGAGGGGGGAGGTGCCTGTTGCTGTGGAGGAGACTGGTTCTCAAATCTACAGTAGAATTCACTGAGATTCTCGGCGAGCTCAGCACTCGGTGTTGCGTGCTGCAGGGGAGGCTTATAGTTGGTGGCGGCCTTGAGCCCTTTCCACACAGCTCGAGAGTCGCTTGAGGAGAGGTACTGTTCCAGTTTATCCGCATAGCCCTTCTTGGCAACCCTCAGTTCTCTGTTCATATCATTTCTGGCCCTTCTGTATTCATCTCGGTTTCCTGACTTGTGCGCGTCCTCTTTGCTTCTGCGCAGTTGCCGTAGTTTTTTTGAGAACCACGGTTTGTCGTTAGGATAGAGTTTAAAGGTTTTCGTTGGTATGCAGTGATTCTCACAGAAGTTAATGTATGAGGTAACATTGTCTGCCCATTCGTCCAAGTTTGGGGATTCCAGGATCTGCCAGTCTGTGCAGTCGAAGCATGCCTGAAGTTGTAGCTTCGCTTCGCTTGACCACACTTTGGAGGTTTTGAGGACCGGTTTCGATGTCTCCAGGCGTCTCCTGTAAGTTGGTATCAGGTGTATGAGACAATGATCGGATGAACCTAGAGCTGCCCAAGGGGAGGCTTTGTATGCATCCTCCAGGACCGTGTAACAGTGGTCCAGTGTGTTGGCATGCCTGGTGGGGCAGGTGACATGTTGATAGAAGCGGGGAAGCTCTTGGCGGAGGTTGGCCTTGTTGAAATCGCCCATGACGATGAACAGTGAGTCTGGGAGGGCCGTCTCCCACTGCGTGACGGTGTCGCTGAGCTCCCTCAGGGCATTTTTTACTTCAGCATCAGGTGGGATATACACACCAGCGAGAACGAAGGAGGAGAACTCCCTAGGTGAGTATGTCGGCCTGCAATTTACCAGAAGGAGCTCTAGTTCTGGTGTGCATTTCTTTGCGAGTACGGTGGAGTTGGAGCACCAAGCAGAGCTAATGTAAAAACAGATGCCTCCCCCTTTCTTTTTTCCCGTGAGGGAGCTGTCACGGTCTGCGCGGATGAGGCTGAAGCCTGGGAGATGTAGTGCGCTATCAGGGATGTTATCATTGAGCCATGTTTCTGTAAAGCAAAGAATTGGGGTGTTATTGCCAAGTTCGCGTTTGTCCCCGAGGAGTCTCAGTTCGTCCAGCTTGTTGGGGAGGGAGCGGACATTCGCGAGGAGGGCTGCAGGGATGGCTGACCGCAGGCCCTTCCTCTTCAATCTAGCCCGTGCGCCTGCTCGACAGCCTCTGTGTCGCCGGCTTGTGCGGGGTTCCAGCTCGGGGGCAGTGATTTTCTGGACGTGGCTCCATACGGAGTTGGACAGAAAACTGTCCTCTGGGTGTGGGGCTACAGTGTGTTCCCATGTGAGGAGTTGTGCTCTAGAGTAGGTGGTGCGTGGGGGGTGCCATGTGGGATCCATGGGTGTAGAACCCACTCAGTGGGAGTCTACAGAGTGGCAGTGCAATAGTGGAGCAGTTAATAGCAGTCTATATGCTACAGTGCAGTTAACAGCAATCTGTATGCCACATTGCAGTTTAAGTAGTTGGATAACAGACCATGTGCCGCCATGCAGTTAAATAGCAGTCCATTTCCCCAGTGCAGTTAAATAACGGTCCATTTGCCCCAGTGCAGTTAAATAACAGTCCATTTGCCCCAGTGCAGTTAAATAACAGTCCATTTGCCCCAGTGCAGTTAAATAACAGTCCATTTGCCCCAGTGCGGTTAAATAACAGTCCATTTGCCCCAGTGCAGTTAAAATAACAGTCCATATGCACCAGTGCAGTTAACAAGCAGTTCATTAGCCCCAGTGCAGTTAAAACAGTTCATATGCCCCAGTGCAGTTAGAATAACAGTCCATATGCACCAGTGCAGTTAGCAAGCAGTTCATTTGCCCCAGTGCAGTTAATACAGTTCATATGCAGTCCATATGCCACAGAGCCCTTAGATAGTCCATAAGCCCAGTACTAGGGGCGGATTCTGCAGTGTGCCTCTAAGCCGGAGGAGCTGGCCCTTGGGACATATCACCCCCAGTTGTAGCCTGTGTAGTGGCAAGTGCAGGGATGGGCCTGTTCAGCGGGCACTAAAGAGAGGGGGCTCTAGTGATGGGAATGCCGGCTCTAGGACAGGGGGGCAGCAGCAAGTGTGAAGGGGCAGCAGGCTTACCCTGATGAGCAGGCGATGAGGAGCCTTGTGGAGGGAGGAGGGGTGCTGCGGCTGCCGGTGGAGTCCCTTTCAGGCGTGGAAATTAGCTGCGGTGAGGTCCGCTTCCACGTGGGTGGCCAAGGAGAGGTGCCGACACACCGGTCAGCTGAGCTGGTGTCCAGAGCGTTGGTGGAGCCTCCCCTCCAGTGCTGGGTCCAGCCGAGAGAAGCAGTCCACGTGGTGTGCACGTGGTAGCTGGAGATGGCGGGCTGGAGCGGCGAGAGCAGCGGCCCGCAGCTGGAGGCTGGAACAGCGCTCTCTGGCCAGGAGAGCACGTGGGAGCTGGAGATGGAGTGCTGGAGCGGCAAGAGCAGCGGCCCGCAGCTGGAGGCAGAAGGGCTGCGCTGCGTACCCAGGCTCCGAGGCTGGAGACCAGCCTGAACTGCGTTCACTGACGCCGGGGGTCCAGGAGAGCACGTGGGAGCTGGATATGGCTATGAACAGCCGCAGAGTCCAGGAGGCACCGCTGCGGGCGAGGACCCGGGGGCGCTGCTGAAGTCCCTCTGGTGGCGCCGGGATGAGGTCTCTCTGGAGAGCGGCAGGATGGGGGCAGGAGACCAGAGCCAGGCTGTCTGCACCTGCATTCCGTGGCGGTCAGGAGATCGGGAGGTATGTGTCCTGCAAAAACTGCACCTACTAAGAACTATCCTAAAGCTGGCGACTAGGCTAAAAGATGCAGGGGCATCTGACTGTAAGCTACTAAACAGAACGACTAAAAAACACTAAAAAACTACGAAAAAAGGGGGGAAAAGAGGAAATCCTCCGGGAGCTGTGTGCCGAGGCAGCCGTTACCAGCGCCATCTTGTAAATTAGAGGTTACAGTGGGGAATAGTAAAATATCAGCAATAGAAACAATATTTTATCTTCTATCCTGATGCCCATTTTACTAAACTATAACTTTAATATCATTTATATATGGCTCCCTTTTCAACCGGAGCCTTTATTATATGCACACTATTAATACCTCATACTCATTTTAACTGGAAAGGGTCAGGCATCTGTGTGTCCTCTTAAAGGGGACCCCAGATGCCATCATGAACTCCACAGAGTGTCAAATCCCCAACCTCCTCCTGGGCACCGGAGGTGCAGAAGAGACCCTTGCCCATGGATTGGACAAAGGCTCTGGGGACAGGGGAGGCTTGGCCTCTTTTCCAGTGCCCCGTATACCATGGGCCATGCGGGCCAGTATAGCTCAGGGTGTGGAATCCCATGTAGTTTGGGCTCCGCATTCTGGCTATCCCAGCCTGCATGGGTAAAAAGGGACCCCACACTCACTGTTTTCATACATTGTATACATGTATACAATGTGTATACAGAACTTGGAGCTCAATATGCCTGTACAGTATACCAGGATAAAGTTTAATTTTTCCCATTTTAAAATAATTTTTCCTATGAAATTTTAAAATTGATTTTCTCAAAAACTAAGTAGTCTTTTTACAAACATTTATTAGCAGTTTTCAACTCATCTACCCAACATACATGACACATTTATGAAGGAAAGGTAGTGAACTCCCCTGACCCTGTTCACTTGTTCGGTTATGTAATGATACTGAAGTGAGGTGTTCAGCAGTATTCAGGTGTTCTGAATTTGTTATGCCAAATTCGAACAACACTTCTCTCCAAAAGCTTCCACCCCCTTTTATAACAGGGTGAATAAAAAATATGGATTTCAGTCTGATAACCATGGAATTAGGAATTACTGATGCATTTCCTATGGCAAATGACTAAAAAGAACCTGCTGCAGAACTGGCCAACCACTTGGAAGTTGACCATTGGTTACAAATGCACAAAATCAATGTTTCCTTCTTTGAGAGTTTGAATATATGCTAACCATGTTAAAGGACCACTATCATGAAATATTGCAAAATGTGCGCATTTGCCCTAGAGTAAGATACACTATTCACTACATTTTTCCTATATCTCTGTCACAATAAGTAGTACAAATCTGACAGCTCTTACAGGCTTTGGATTAGTCCATGACTCTGGAGGTACAATGCCCCCAATGAAGGATTTCACATAGGTAAGATTTAAACAATTTTGTATCAATATGTAGGATTTTAGCTAAACCAATTTCCCCCTGCTGCATCTCTTGATAAAGCGGCTTGGACGCCGCGATACCGGTGGAGGTTTCCGCCGGGGGCTCCCTCCTCCTCTCTAGTGTTGGGCGAACATCTGGATGTTCGGGTTCGGTGTGGTTCAACCGAACATGCCCCTGATGTTCGGCATGTTCGAGCCGAACCCCGAACCCAACCCGAACATGTCCCTTTGGGGCCCCTATAGGGTCCCAGCATAAAGGGAGAGCATGCCCCGAGCGCGGGGGGGGGGTCGGAAATGCCCCCCACCCCTCCCCGCTAAGCTCTCCCTTCTGCCGGTACCCTATAATTAAATTTAAGTGCCCAAAAGTACCTGAGGAGGAGGAGGGCAGGAAGAGGGAAGCCGGAGTTCTTGGGCGCTAGTACCATCTAGTGCTTCCGCCCTCTCTTGACGCACTTCCTGTTTACATTTGGAGTCGCGTCAAGAGGGCACAGAAGTACCGCGATGACGCGAACGAGGGTACGCGTCATCTACATGATGACACGTACCCTCGTACGCGTCATCGCGGTACTTCTGTGCACTCTTGACGCGACTTCAAATGTAAACAGGAAGTGCGTCAAGAGAGGGCGGAAGTACCAGATGGTACTAGCGCCCAAGAACTCCGGCTTCCCTCTTCCTGCCCTCCTCCTCCTCAGGTACTTTTGGGCACTTAAATTTAATTATAGGGTACCGGCAGAAGGGAGAGCTTAGCGGGGAGGGGTGGGGGGCATTTCCGACCCCCCCCCCCCCCCCGCTCGGGGCATGCTCTCCCTTTATGCTGGGACCCTATAGGGGGCTATGTTTGGCCGGACACGGCTGTGTTCGGCCGAACAAAGAAGGCCTGTTCGGGTTCGGGCAGCGTGCCCGAGCACCCTCCCGAACACCATGAGGTGTTCGGGGGGTGCCGAACCGAATCCGAACAGGCCAAAATCCGGGCGAACCCGAACAGTGGTGAACACTGTTCGCCCATCACTACTCCTCTCCTTGCCCATCCATCCTTCTCCTAGTGTCCGGGTAATAGTATCATCTCTCCTCACTGTTGTTCACTATACTGGCTTCTGCCATCATAGTCGTCTCCAGCACAGTCACCCGTAAATCTTGTCTTTCTCATGTTTTTGTTTGCAATTGGTTTATATTTCACGTTTTTGATTTATGCACTTGGTCTTGATGACCTCCTGAATTCACACTAGAGCACTTTATTTTTTAGGCGTATATCTATTGAACTTGGGTTCTAACACCTGTTGATAGCTCTTTCTGAGCGTCACAGATCAATGGATAGTTATATGATAATATTCTTTAGATATTGATGAATCCTATTATATCGATGTGATGTTACTGTGGCATGTGTAGGAGAGGATCATTGTATCTGCTTTTAAAACTATGATAGTGTATATTATATATTCATGATTTAATAAATTGTTATACATTTATACATTTGTGTTGCTTGAGAAGTCTTGGACCCTAGGCCCTTGCACACACTTATTACTGTGTGCTGGTTTCTATCTTATGCTCCAATTTCATGACTATTTGCATTTAGCACATCTGCATTTAGCTTCCTATTGAAAGTAAAACATAATGAAATCAATAGCTTTAACAGTTAGAAAACAAAGGTAAATGTAAGGCTTTGGGAAATCAGTATTAGGATTTATGGATAATTATAGGAATAGAGTTATTATCCTGAGAAAGTGCTATGCTAGGTTAGAGTTAAGGAGAGTAGAGGGATGAGATAGATGTTGAGCAGAGTGAGAAGACAAAGGTAAGGGTAGGCACAAACAATAGTTGCAGACATGGCTAGGGTAGGTAAGTTGGTTGGATCAGGTTAACCTCCTTTCCGGTTATCCCAAGCTGAGCTCGGGGTAACCCGCCGCAGAGGATTGCTCTGGCCCTGCTGGGCTGATTTACATAATTTTTTTCTAAAACACCTTCGATTGCCGCCGCTCGCTGCCGATTCGCCGCTACCCGCCGCGTTAGAGGCCCCCCCGCCGAGACCCCGTGCGCAGCCTGGCTAATCGGTGACGTCATCGCGATCGTCGCCATGGTGACGGGGGAAGCCCTAAGGGAAATCCCGTTCAAAACGGGATTTCCTTATGGGCGAGCGTGCCGGCGGCGATCGGAGGGGTGGGAGGGACACAGCAGGGAGGGGGGCATCATGTAGCTATTGCTAATTTTGCACAAAAACCTTCCCGTGGCCGCAGGGCCGCGGGAATTAGAATGGCAGGGAGGTTAAGAGAGATTAAAAAAAAACAAATGTTAGGTTACGTATAGTATAAAGGTCACAGTCCCAATACCAGGAAATAAATTCAGCCAAAAACAAGGCAAAGGAGCGGTAGTAGCAAAAAAGGCCGGCGGCGGCTATTGTACGAAAAGGGCGACACCATAGACTCTAATGCAATTATTGTTAATACGGCAAAAAAAGCAGAAAAAAGGGAGCCCGATAAATATTGTTAACAACATTAGAATATTAAAGTTTTCGAAGTATGTTATCATTTTAGCAGCTTGCACCTGTATAGTTTTTGGAGTGGCTAGGGTTAGGCACCACTGGGGGGAGTGGTTAGGGTTAGGCACCACCCGGGGGTGGTTAGGGTTAGACATCAGGGCGGTGGTTAGGGTTATGCACCACCAGGGGGGTGGTTAGGCACCACTGGGGGTGTTCGGTTTAGGCACCACCAGGAGGGTGGTTAGGGTTAGGCACCACCAGGGGAGTGGTTAGTTTTAGGTGCCACCAGGGGAGGGTTCTATGTGAGAGTACAGTTGAGTTAAGCGGTATTGTTGATTTACATTACGATTTTTAGCGTTCGTATATTTTTGTTATCAACTCCCTTCTTTTTTTAAACTGTATTTATCATTAACCAATTTCATTAACAATGTTTATTGATATTGAGATTCCATTATCCACCGGCGCCATTTCGTTATGCAGCCGGGCCCTTTTTTCTGACACCCTTTTTTTAAATTTAAAGCTGTGTGGTAATGCTCACAATCTGCACATGAGTCGGGTAAGATTTCTGGAAAGGCCGCAAAGGTCTGGACCTAGGGCGACTGTAGCCCAATGGGGCACCTTGATATAAAAGAGGTGATGATACATTTAAAAATGAAACTGAAAATAGGAAGCAACCGATAAAAAAGGGAAACATCCTCAAGGGAGTTGTTTGTAAAAGAAAGGGGCAGCTGTACCTGGAAGATACACATGGAACAGGGGGTTGCACATGTAATGGGAAGGCTGCTTCTGCACAAGAAAGACTTACTTGCAACATACTTGGCTTAGGGGCTCAAAAAGTGTAAATCCAACCTTGCATGTGGGTCATTTCATTACGCATGTCTGTTTGTTAATACATTTACAGACGTATACTACAGAAAAACAGAGCATTGTTTTATTGATAGATATTTTCTTTGTTTCTCTTATTTTCCTTGGATTTCACTTTCAGCTTCTAAGTTCTCAATACTGAATTATGTTTGCTGAGAAAAAAGGTGAATTATTCATACTGCTAATACCATGATGTCATCAGCTTTGTACCAAAATGATATACTGAAGGAAAACAAAGAAAGCTTTTCTGCTGGCCTTTAATTTTGTCTTTCCCCAATGGATACTGTAAGACAGTTTATCTCTCAACACTAAAAACTTACAGAGTCTCAAAGGAATGCCCACCTGCATTGTCAGCAGACCTGTAATAACAACTGTATTCATAAAATAATGCCTGGATCTGCTGTAGGAAGTAGAGAAAGTACTTAAACAGACAACAAATTTTGATGTGCATTGAAGACTGGCTGTTTAGTGAGCATAATTTAGTGCTGAACAAATATGACTGTGGAAAGGTTATAGTCTCTATGACCTTTTTAAATGTGTTAACCAGTATTCCTTGCTGTATTGGTATAGTGCATGATAAAATCAAGCACAGAAATTAAAATTAGAGAGCTGGTGGTTTGGGGAGATAGTTTTATGGGATGAAGACAATATTAGCAAAACAATTTTAACCCCAGTTGGATTGGGCTGTACATTGAATGCAATGATCCCTAACAATCAGATTTTGCAAATGGGACCTTTACATGGGTCTAATCAACATAATGAGATACTGTTACATTGTTTTGCTTAGTTTTTTTTTAACCAAAAAAATTGATCTGCTGCCCACATTGCCATAGTTACACCCCTTTATTAGATAATAATACACAAGAGAAAAAGTAAGTTACAATACCTGTACTATTACTAATAAATGCTCAAATGAAATCACAGGAGAATTGTGTGCAGAGGAAATGTTACATTCTGTGGCTTATAGGCCATTTTAAACCAAAATAATAGGATTTAAAAGGGAATCTGAAGTGAAAATGAACTTATAAGATAAGGAACTGTATATGTAGCACAGTTAAGAAATAGAATATTCGTATCAAAGAAAAGAGTCTCATATTGCTTCCAGTTCAGGATGAGTGAAGAAACTTCACTTGTTATCTGTGCAAAAGAGCTTCTCTGAGCTCCCTGGCCCAACTTGGGTCGGCTACAGTGTTGTTTTCTGAAGCACTTATGCATCAAAGAAACGGTGAAAATAGCTTCAGATAAGGTTTTACTGCAGGGTAGTGCAAATAGTCCTTTGCTCTGCTCTGTTTCATAGTTTAAAATACAGTGTCATTTGTAAGTTACATATTTGACAGAATGCAATGTTATTAAACAAAAAAAACAACGACTGTATAACTGAAAAAAAAATATGAGACTCTTTTCTTTGCTATCAATGTTCTATTAGTTATCCATTTATTATTTATTTATTGTATTTATAAAGCGCCAACATACAATATTTAGGGGTGACATACAGCAATATGACAATACAGGAATACAAGAAAACCAGATCACGCAGCACAGTATGAGTACGAGGTAATGCTTAGTCAGTCACTGGAGGGGAGCATGGAGATTAGGCAAGTTAGGTTCACTCAAATGCATAGCATGGGTTCACAGTAATGGAGGTGCATGATCAGGTAGGACACAAAAGGAGGAGGACCTTGCCCGATGGCTTACAATCACATACAATTCATTATAGTAAATAAGTTTTCTTTTCGATTCAGTGTCATGTTAAGATGCATCCACATCCAGTTCTTAATGTGTAAAATCACTTCCTATTAATGTATTTCTAATAATTAAAAGTATTCCTAGAAAAAAATATATAACAAAGACAATTCTTTATTGTGCAATGAAACTGGCTGAAATATACTTGATACTAGTTGTCCCCATGGCACTTGTTTAAATCATCTGGCATAGTACAAGGATACACTTTCCAGTTTATGAATTGTTATGGTAACATTGATAACAGACAGAGACTAATTTGTGTGTTAAAGAGACATCCGTGAAGCATGGTACCAGTCATTTATTGGTCAAGCAACATCAGTATGGCAGAGGTGAAGAAATTATAGGTGACAAGAGGATAGAGAGTCCTGGCCTTTATTAGACAAATGAGGAGATAATGAGTGGCTCTGGGCTTTTAGTAGTATAGTAACACAAGGCACAATTAGATATGTCATTTTCATGGGATATGAAATTACATTTTTACATTACCATTTCAAACTACAGTTTTATTTCCCAGGTAGTGTTTGTTTTGCTGCATTGTGCATACAGATATTATTGAAAATGTGTGCACCTTATTTTTATTATTTAACTCATATACCAAGTCATTGTTCTTAATAAGTAAATAGAATTTCACACTTTTTTCTCAACTGTTACACCAATCCTGGCTCTGGAATTGGCACTGGTCATGGTATTACAGTGGAAAGGGAGCAGGCAGAGAAAATGCCGGTATTCTTTTCTCATAAATTTTCGCAAAAATGTTAAATTTGACTTTCAAGCGAAAATGGCATCGAAAAAGTTTGTGATTTTTTTTTCTTGCATTTTTTGCACATTTTTGCATTCAAAATAAACAATTATAACAAAAAATAATAATTTTGTGATTTTTACAATTTTTCAAGGTAAAAAGAAAGATTTATTTGCATTTTTCATGAATCATTTAAAAGAAAAATGTGTTTCCTTTGACCATATTGCGAAAATACAATGTTTTTTGCAAATATTTTCTCAAAATTTAAAATATCATTTTTGATGCGAAAGTGATTAGTGAAAATTCACAAGCAACACTGTTGTATAGGATAGGACTTCTGAATGACATCAACATACTACACTGACACTATTATTCATGTATTGAATATTCCTCAATATTAATTAAAATATTTTGTTAAATAAATAATTTTCTGGAATCTTAAATTCTTCTGTAGCAAAAGCAATTTACATCAGACTTATCAAATTTAAATAAGCATGACACATTACCCCACAGTAGTACTTATTTAGCATTCCCTCTGTTTAATTTCCCTTTATTTGTAATAAATCATAAAATCCTCAGCTTGTAGTTAGTACGCCTTTGTGCATAATAGGAGTAATGTCATTAGAGGCTACAGAAAAAACACAGGTAGTCTGTTTTTCTATAAATTTGCAATGAGAATTTTCATTTAATTAATGATTTTGTTTACATCGAGGGTTAATAATATTTTTAAAAGAATAATTACATAGCTGGCAATTAAAGAAGACTTTAGAGAGTAAAAATACTAGTTTGCTCAAGTTCGTGAAAAGCAGTGAAGCAATCATGGGGACTGAAGGAAAAAACTTTTCACTACAGACAACTGTATTTTCATCTTATTTTAATACAAATGGGTTTTGCTGGCTGTAGTTGAACTCATTTTTCACTAATAGCGATGATTGTAATATGCTTATTATGATTGTGCAAAATTTAATGTAAATTTTCACAATTATGGCCATACGTAATTACAATTTGGAAATTCATGATTACCCATTCGTAAGTATGCGTAAATTTTGCATAATGTCATGCTGGTTAATAGCAAAACCCTTTTACATGCTATCATTGCCAATATTGCTACCTGGTTAGGTGAATAGTGAGAACAAGTTAAAAAAAACAACAATTTTTTAAAAAGACCTTGTAATTTTGGAGAAAATCTATTTTAAAAATGCAAACGAAAATAGTTTTTAAATTTAGGGAAATGACAGTTTAAATAACATTTTTCTGTTGTATTTTTAAATCAGTTTTCTCAAAAATTAAACAAACAACATATTAGTAATGATCCAGCACAAACCTACCTTAGGCCTGGAGCCTTAAACAAGTCAATATATATACAAAACAAATGGGAAGGTAAACGCAAATGGTATTATAAAAGTACAAAAAAAGTTTTATTTAAGGTCAGATATAATTCAAAATACATTAATCCTAAAAAACATGTTGAGTATCAACAACTGTGGAGGGGGACTAGAAGCACAGTAGAGTGTGCAATAAGAGTATGTATATGGGACAGTATACAGCAGAAGTACATCCAGAAGCCCCTGTGATCAAGAGGGGATCCTGAATCCATAGGTTCAGAAAAATTGGTAGCATCAAGAGCTATGTAGCTTTAAGGGTTAATAAAGTAAAAAAGTCCGTGCTCAAAACATAGACTAACAGTACAGAAAGTTCTCACATCCCTTATTCGGGTCTTTCATAGACAATCCAAAGAAAGGGTTAACTGTATCAGTTGCTCCAATCCGTACAAGTCATGTTCCACGTTACATGCAAAAGAAAACACATATAGGCCTCTTGCACACTGCAAGCAATTCAGATTCAGATTCCGCTTTTTAATCTGTTTTTACTTCCGATTCAGATTCAGATTTGCAGTTTGCCCCTTGCACACTGCAAATCTGAATCTGAATCGGAGGTAAAAACTGATTAAAAAGCGGAATCTGAATCTGAATCGTTTGCAGTGTGCAAGAGGCCATATAGTGTATATCTGCGAGACTCAGAACATCCCAGCACCTCTCCACAGTGCTTAGTCCGTCACCTCACACTACACCCACAGTGCTGGGACACCCCCCCCCCCTACGTGCCCGCACTCACCCAAATGTCCTCCAAAATATCCGGAGGTTGGAATGAAAGCCTTTGGGGGTTAGCATGCTCCACAATGCATATAAGTGTTCACTTTGTGACTTGGAGGCTGAAAGGGAAGGAGCTCTGCATTTACTGCTGTCAACTCCTATGGAGGACAAGCTTCAAGAGGAAGCACATGGCACACGCAGATATTGGGCTCTTACTATGTGATGTACAGCCAGGAAGGTGGAGAAGAGGAGTAGAAAATACTTGGTGGGAGTGGCTTGTGTAGGAGGCACCTGTCACTTCTGTCAGATTTCTACTACCTACTTCCTAGTGTCTACTGAAGAAGAGAGGGTGCTTTGGAGTGGATTATATGCATTGTGGAGCGTGCTAACCCCCAAAGGCTTTCACTCCAACCTCCGGATATTTTGGAGGACATTTGGGTGAGTGCGGGCACGTAGGGGGGGGGGGGGTGTCCCAGCACTGTTGGTGTAGTGTGAGGTGACTGACTAAGCACTGTGGAGAGGTGCTGGGATGTTCTGAGTCTCGCAGATATACACTATATATGTGTTTTCTTTTGCATGTAACGTGGAACATGACGTACGGATTGGAGCAACTGATGCAGTTAACCCTTTCTTTGGATTGTCTATGAAAGACCCGAATAAGGGATGTGAGAACTTTCTGTACTGTTAGTCTATGTTTTGAGCGCGGTCTTTTTTACTTTATTGACTTTTAATTGTTTAACACAGCAATTTTGGAACGCAAACCACAACTTTTTTTGTTTTTGATCCTAAGCGCATAAGAATTTTTTAAGAATTAGCTTTAAGGGTTGTCACATAAAGTTTGTAGAAGAAAAAAAAGTCTGCCAGGATAAATCCTTATGCAGCCTCTCAGGAAGTAGCATACAAACAATCAGCAACAAGTTCCCCATTTCAAATTTGTGCAGTTGAAGCGATGATGATGAAACAGTATATCCGTGCAGGTGCATCATGCTCCAGATGACATGGGCATGTTTGCATAAGGCATAGGCACACACCCGCACATGCACAGAGGACGCCGACCCACCGGGGGTTGGTGGTGGTACTTCAGAGTCTGTCAGTGGGACCAGAGAGAAGACCGGAGCTGCGGTGACTGTGAGAGACAGACATGACCTCTAAAGGCTGGAATAAGCCTCAGATAAAGTAAAGCTAGTTTTTTTTAATTGCCTCGGATATCCTTTAAGAAGAAGGGTTGAAAATGAACAGGCCTCTTGACTTCTTTTAGATACACTTCATGTTGTCCCTCTGTTTAATAGCCTTATCTACTCTGCTGGGAGGAGTGGAACCCTTTAGGGGCGGGGCCAAGAATGTTTAACAAATTCAGCACCATGACAATCTTCTGGTGCTACAGAGTAATGTTGGGCGAACACCTAGATGTTCGGGTTCGCGAACGTTCGCCGAACATCGCCGCGATGTTCGGGTGTTCGTGCCGAACTCCGAACATAATGGAAGTCAATGGGGACCCGAACTTTCATGCTTTGTAAAGCTTCCTTACATGCTACATACCCCAAATTAGCAGGGTATGTGCACCTTGGGAGTGGGTACAAGAGGAAAAAAAATATTTGAAAAAGAGCTTATAGTTTTTGAGAAAATTGATTGTAAAGTTTCAAAGGAAAAACTGTCTTTTAAATGTGGAAAATGTCATGTTTCTTTGCACAGGTAACATGCTTTTTTTCGCCATGCAGTCATAAATGTAATACAGAGAAGAGGTTCCAGGAAAAGGGACCGGTAACGCTAACCCAGCACCAGCAGCAGCAGACGTGATGGAACAGGAGGAGGCGCAGGAGGAGAAGGCCACGCTTTGTGAGACACAACAACCCAGGCCTTGCATGAGGACAAGAAGCGTGCGGATAGCATGCTTTGTACCGCCATGCAGTCATAAATGTAATAAAGATAAGTGGTTCAATAAACAGGGACCACGCGGCAACGCTAACCCAGCAGCAGCAGCAGACGTGATGGAACAGGAGGAGGCGCAGGAGGAGAAGGCCACGCTTTGTGAGACACAACAACCCAGGCCTTGCATGAGGACAAGAAGCGTGCGGATAGCATGCTTTGTACCGCCATGCAGTCATAAATGTAATAAAGATAAGTGGTTCAATAAACAGGGACCACGCGGTAACGCTAACCCAGCAGCAGCAGACGTGATGGAACAGGAGGAGGCGCAGGAGGAGAAGGCCACGCTTTGTGAGACACAACAACCCAGGCCTTGCATGAGGACAAAAAGCGTGCGGATATAGCAGCAATGCTTTTTGCCGCCATGTAGTCATAAATGTAATACAGATGAGAGGTTCAATAAACAGGGACCGGAAACGCTACACCATCCCAGATGTTCATTGGTCATGTTACTTGTTTGGGGTCCTGGAAGGTTGCATAGTCATTTCCAATCCAGGATTGATTCATTTTAATTTGAGTCAGACGGTCTGCATTTTCTGTGGAGAGGCGGATACGCCGATCTGTGACGATGCCTCCGGCAGCACTGAAACAGCGTTCCGACATAACGCTGGCTGCCGGGCAAGCCAGCACCTCTATTGCGTACATTGCCAGTTCGTGCCAGGTGTCTAGCTTCGATACCCAATAGTTGAAGGGTGCAGATGGATTGTTCGACACAGCTACGTCATCTGACATGTAGTCCTTGACCATCCTCTCCAGGCGATCGGTGTTGGAGGTGGATCTGCACGCTTGCTGTTCAGTGGGCTGCTGCTGCATGGGTGTCAGAAAATTTTCCCACTCCAAGGACACTGCCGATACCATTCCCTTTTGGGCACTAGTTGCGGCTTGCGTTGTTTGCTGCCCTCCTGGTCGTCCTGGGTTTGCAGAAGTCAGTCTGTCGGCGTACAACTGGCTAGAGGAGGGGGAGGATGTCAATCTCCTCTCTAAAGTCTCCACAAGGGCCTGCTGGTATTCTTCCATTTTGACCTGTCTGACTCTTTCTTCAAGCAGTTTTGGAACATTGTGTTTGTACCGTGGATCCAGAAGGGTATAAACCCAGTAATTGGTGTTGTCCAAAATGCGCACAATGCGTGGGTCACGTTCAATGCAGTCTAGCATGAATTGAGCCATGTGTGCCAGAGTCCTACCAGAATCCTCATCATCCTCTTGTGAGCGTTGTGATAGTTGTTGTGATGCATCATAGTCGTCACCTTCCTCCTGGTCTGCTTCTGCTGACCATTCGCGCTGAATTGTGGAAGTCCAACGTGCACCGCTCTGGCCCTCGTCAGTGGTGGCATGAAATTCCTGCTCCAACTCCAGCTGTTCCTCCTCCTCTTCTTCGTCATAGCTGCTGGGGCCAGCGTTCCCTGAGGCGGATGGCCTGATGTTGGTACCATCACGCTGATCGTTTTCTCCTTCAGATTCCCCCAGTTGCATCATGACAGCTGTTTCCTTGATTTTCAACATTGACCTCTTCAGTAAACACAGCAGTGGTATGGTAATGCTGACTGAAGAGTTGTCACTGCTCACAAGCAACGTGGATTGCTCAAAATTTTGGAGGACTTGGCAGAGGTCCAACATGTTGGCCCAATCGGATCCACAGAAGCTTGGCAGCTGTCCGGATGCGCCTCGGTACTGCACCGTCATGTACTGGACCACTGCACTCTTCTGCTCACAAAAGCGGGCTAGCATGTGCAGCGTAGAATTCCAGCGCGTAGGGACATCACACAGCAAGCGATGGTGGGGGAGATTGAAGCGCTCCTGCATCTTGGCGAGTGCCCCCGAAGCAGTACTGGAATTTCTACAATGTTTGGCCACTCGACGCACCTTCAACAGAAGATCGGCCACGCCTGGGTATGTCCTCAGGAACCGCTGAACTACTAGGTTCATCACGTGCGCCAGGCAAGGGATGTGTGTCAGCTTAGCCAACCTTAAAGCGCGAATGAGATTACTCCCATTATCACACACAACCATGCCCGGTTTCAGGTCCAGCGGTGCCAGCCACAACTCCGTCTGTTCCTTTATTCCCTTCCAAATTTCCTCCCCTGTGTGCTGCTTATCCCCAAGGCAGATCAGCTTCAGCAACGCTTGCTGACGCATGCCAACAGCTGTGCTGCACTGCTTCCATGATCCTACTGCTGCTGGGTTAGCGTTTCCGGATGAGGTACAGCTTTGAGATGCGTTGGAGGAGAAGGAGTCAGAGAGGTAGGTGCTGCTGTTGTTATCCAGTGCGAGGGACGGCGGTGCAGCTGTTTGTGGCGTGGGCAACACCCGCGCCGTAGCAGGTGAGGAATCGCTGCCAGGCTCCACAAGGTTCACCCAGTGCGCGGTAAGGGAGATGTATCGACCCTGGCCGAACGCACTCGTCCAGGTGTCAGTGGTGAGGTGAACCTTGCAGGCAACGGCATTCTTCAAGCTTCGGGTTATTTTGCTGACCACGTGCTCATGCGACTCAGGCACTGCAGAGCGTGCAAAGTGGTAGCGGCTGGGAACCACGTAACGTGGGATGGCCACTGACATCATGCCCTTGAAGCTGTTTGTCTCCACCACTCGATATGGCAGCATTTCGCAGGCCAGAAGCTTGGCTATGCTGGCTGTTACTGCCATGGCCCGGGGGTCATTTGCTGGCAATTTCCTCTTGCGCTCAAACAACTGAACCGTAGCGCTGCACACGGAAGGGCTGTTGGTTGTTGTGTTTGATGAAGACTGGGAGACCTCAAGAGCACTACTCCGGAAAGTGACAGTGTCAGCGTCGTCTGATGTTTGTGAATGTTGTGAACCATGCAATGGCTGGGCTACCGCTGCTGCTGAGGCGGGTCTGGTGGTGAGTCTGGCGAACCCAAGGGAGGCAGTGTTGCTGGTACCCTGTCCTGCCGAGTTTGCCCACAGAGTGGGATGTTTGGATAGCATGTGGCGGCTCATGCTGGTGGTGGAGAGGTTGTTAATACTTTTCCCCCTGCTCAGGTGGGTCTTGCACACCTTGCAAATCGCCATGGTAACATCCTCAGTGCAGTCTTCAAAGAAAGCCCAGACTTTGGAGCACCTGCCTTGCTGGCGATTTCTGTTTGCTCCTCTTTTGCCTCTCACTTGAACTTCCACGCTTGTGGTGCCTGAAATTGCGCGCCGCCTACCTTGTGGCACAAGGCGAACTCGTGCAGCAGTGGGTTCTTCAACAGACTCATCTGTGCTGCTGCTACGACGGCGATGTTCTCGTTCACAAACAAAATCTGGGTCTCTGTCCACATTGTCCATACCCTCCTCTTCCATCTCCTCAAACTCGTCATATGTCATTGTGGGGGGCCGCCGCCGTGGAGTAGAGCTCCCCAGAACAACCTCTGCGCAGCTCACTCCAACGTCGTCTTCCAGATCTTGTCGGCCGACCTCCTGCAATTGCAACCCCTCCTGCCCAATTTGCTCTGGGATTTGGGTTTCCGAGTCCTCCTCGGACTCGCCTTGTATTTCAGTGCGCGGTGCATTTCCCACAGTTAATGGTTGTGAATCCGGGCACAACATTTCTGGCTGTTCCTCCATTGACCTTTGAAAGGTGGAAGTTTGTTGGGCTGGGAATAGCTCCTGCGAATACCCCATTGTGTCCTGAGGTAATTCATCGGACTGGTTATCTGGCAGTTGTGTGCGTGGTGTCGCTGCCAGTTGTGTCAGCTTTGTGCCCACTGGCTCCTTGTAACTGGCTGAGGACTCGGACCTCGTGTGTGATGTGCTGGTGCTGCTTAACCCACTGCTGGACGCTTGAGAGGTCATCCAAGTAATTATCTGGTCCTGTTCTTTTTGATTTGTGAGGGTTGTTGTCCTGGACAACATGGGCGGTATTGAGTGGGTTTTCTTGGGTGCTCCCCTGTGGCCTGTACGTGAACCGTCAGGGGAAACACCTTTTCCCTTGCCCCTCCCTCTTTCACCGTATTTCTTCCTCATTTCACTTATCCTTACAGTACACGCTGACTGGCAGCAGTACAGTGGCAGTACAGAAATGCTATACAGTACCACTATTCCCAGCAGCGACACAGAGCACAATGCTATACAGTGGCGGGTGAGCGGTGTACCACTATTCCCAGCAGCGACACAGAGCACAATGCTATACAGTGGCGGGTGAGCGGTGTACCACTATTCCCAGCAGCGACAAACAGCACAATGCTATACAGTGGCAGGTGAGCGGTGTACCACTATTCCCAGCAGCGACACAGAGCACAATGCTATACAATGGCAGGTGAGCGGTGTACCACTATTCCCAGCAGCGACACAGAGCACAATGCTATACAGTGGCGGGTGAGCGGTGTACTACTATTCCCAGCAGACACAGAGTGGCAGTAAACAGAATGCTATATAGTGTGGCTGAGCGAGGTACACAGAGTGGCAGTAAACAGAATGCTATATAGTGTGGCTGAGCGAGCGGTGTACTACTATTCCCAGCAGACACAGAACAGTAAACAGAATGCTATATAGTGTGGCTGAGCGGTGTACCACTATTCCCAGCAGCGACACAGAGCACAATGCTATACAGTGGCGGGTGAGCGGTGTACCACTATTCCCAGCAGCGACACAGAGCACAATGCTATACAGTGGCGGGTGAGCGGTGTACCACTATTCCCAGCAGCGACACAGAGCACAATGCTATACAGTGGCGGGTGAGCGGTGTACTACTATTCCCAGAAGACACAGAGTGGCAGTAAACAGAATGCTATATAGTGTGGCTGAGCGAGGTACACAGAGTGGCAGTAAACAGAATGCTATATAGTGTGGCTGAGCGAGCCGTGTACTACTATTCCCAGCAGACACAGAACAGTAAACAGAATGCTATATAGTGTGGCTGAGCGGTGTACCACTATTCCCAGCAGCGACACAGAGCACAATGCTATACAGTGGCGGGTGAGCGGTGTACTACTATTCCCAGAAGACACAGAGTGGCAGTAAACAGAATGCTATATAGTGTGGCTGAGCGAGGTACACAGAGTGGCAGTAAACAGAATGCTATATAGTGTGGCTGAGCAAACCGTGTACTACTATTCCCAGCAGACACAGAACAGTAAACAGAATGCTATATAGTGTGGCTGAGCGGTGTACCACTATTCCCAGCAGCGACACACAGCACAATGCTATACAGTGGCAGGTGAGCGGTGTACCACTATTCCCAGCAGCGACACAGAGCACAATGCTATACAGTGGCGGGTGAGCGGTGTACCACTATTCCCAGCAGCGACACAGAGCACAATGCCATACAGTGGCGGGTGAGCGGTGTACCACTATTCCCAGCAGCGACACAGAGCACAATGCTATACAGTGGCGGGTGAGTGGTGTACTACTATTCCCAGAAGACACAGAGTGGCAGTAAACAGAATGCTATATAGTGTGGCTGAGCGAGGTACACAGAGTGGCAGTAAACAGAATGCTATATAGTGTGGCTGAGCGAGCCGTGTACTACTATTCCCAGCAGACACAGAACAGTAAACAGAATGCTATATAGTGTGGCTGAGCGGTGTACCACTATTCCCAGCAGCGACACAGAGCACAATGCTATACAGTGGCGGGTGAGCGGTGTACCACTATTCCCAGCAGCGGCACAGAGCACAATGCTATACAGTGGCGGGTGAGCGGTGTACCACTATTCCCAGCAGCGACACAGAGCACAATGCTATACAATGGCGGGTGAGCGGTGTACTACTATTCCCAGCAGACACAGAGTGGCAGTAAACAGAATGCTATATAGTGTGGCTGAGCGAGCGGTGTACTACTATTCCCAGCAGACACAGAACAGTAAACAGAATGCTATATAGTGTGGCTGAGCGAGGTACACAGAGTGGCAGTAAACAGAATGCTATATAGTGTGGCTGAGCGAGCGGTGTACTACTATTCCCAGCAGACACAGAACAGTAAACAGAATGCTATATAGTGTGGCTGAGCAAGGTACACAGAGTGGCAGTAAACAGAATGCTATATAGTGTGGCTGAGCGAGCGGTGTACTACTATTCTCAGCAGACACAGAACAGTAAACAGAATGCTATATAGTGTGGCTGAGCGAGCGGTGTACTACTATTCCCAGCAGACACAGAACAGTAAACAGAATGCTATATAGTGTGGCTGAGCGAGGTACACAGAGTGGCAGTAAACAGAATGCTGAGCGAGCGGTGTACTACTATTCCCAGCAGCGACACAATGACTGGGGGGACCCTGGCTAGCGTGGCTGGAGCGCGAACTACCCTGCCTGCCTACCCAAAGCTAAACCCACAGACAAATGGCGGAAATATGACGTGGTTCGGGTATTTATTTACCCGAACCACGTGACAGTTCGGCCAATCAGAGCGCGTTCGGGTCCGAACCACGTGACCCGTTCGGCCAATCACAGCGCTAGCCGAACGTTCGGGGAACGTTCGGCCATGCGCTCTTAGTTCGGCCATGTGGCCGAACGGTTTGGCCGAACACCATCAAGTGTTCGGCCGAACTCGAACATCACCCGAACAGGGTGATGTTCTGCAGAACCCGAACAGTGGCGAACACTGTTCGCCCAACACTACTACAGAGTAGTCAACTGACAGTTGCATAACTCAACTCAACTGACAGTTGCATAACCACTAATTTGTCATGCATAAACATAATAATTGTATGACTTGCCTCCAATCAGGAGCATTTATAGTGACCAACAAAAATTACAGATACATTTTCAAATTCAGGGGCAGCTAACAACTCTGATAAATGAATGTAAAAGTGATAAAAGAAAATAAATCTGGGTAGCTGGAGCTTAGATCTAAAAGCTATCGATAAATAAATTGCAGCCAGTAAGATATTGTTCTGCAGCAAGATATAAGCAGGTTTTTTTTTTTTGCCGAGATAAATCCCATAACAGTCACAAGCCTGAAATTTAATATCACTTGTTTTTTCACAGCACGTTAATGTCTGTCTGATTTAGGTTTGTGATTAAATATTGCACTTGCCTTTTCTTTTACTTGTTTTGCTATTTCCCTAGTTTCTGAAGTGAAGTGCTGTCTGGAATTTGGAACAGACATTGATATCTCTGCGGAATGTATTTTGACTGGTTAGCCCGCTGCTCCGTCATTAAATAGTTTCACCCGAGATAGATCCTTTAATTACTGCCAATATTTGTAAGCAACTTGGATGCTATTATTGCTGCATTCTCTTATGATTACTTTTTCATTGAGGCTGAAATGTTTCCTGAGCGCTTTGTGCTATATCTTGTACAAAGCAGGAGCTGTCTTCCTGATAAACTCACATCTCAAATATTTTTCTTCCTGCTTTAAATTGTGTGTTATTCACTGACAAGCTCTTTCATTTACTTAATCTACATTGTTCATTTCAATAAAATGTTTTGATAACTTGGGATCTTTATTAACAATTGCAAATGATCAGCTTTTTAGTTTCGGCCATTCTCGGCTTAATGTAAACATGTCTCTAGCATAAAAGTACATTTCTGAAGTTCAGGTTGCCTGGACAAGATGCCTGCATAGTGTTCTGCCACCCGGTCACTTTGGCGTAAGGTGATCCGGATGACAGCTCTCCCTGCTGCTGCTGAAACTCAGGTGGTGTTAAAGGAACTCTATCAAACCGTGTGTTCTAAAATGACAATGTACAAATGTCTAAGTATGTCTAAGTAGCTGTGTAAACATTTTCCTACTTTTCATGTTAAATATCAGAGGCAAAAGCTTTAATTCATTGTGTGTAGATTTTAGCTACATTTGGAATGTCTCATTTGCAGAGGTATGAATCTGTAACGATCTCTACTACCTGACATGCTAAGAACAGTGTAATATTGAAGCATATTACCTGACAGGCTTTTGTTTTCATATATCAGGTTTCACACAGACAATTACAGATGTTTATGTTGCACATAATGTGATTGCAGGTTTAAGATTGGCACACCTTACCGTGTGTAGTCTGGGTGCTCAGTCTCGATGTGAAGGCAACATCAATCCAATGTCAATGATACGAGGTCGACTGGCACACCATGTCAATTCTCCAAGCAAATTTATTGTTTGCACAGCATGACAATTGTTTCGGGGCCACGGAGGGTCCCCTTCATCAGATAAAGTGCAGACATACATATGTCTGCACTTTATCTGATGAAGGGGACCCTCCGTGGCCCCGAAACAATTGTCATGCTGTGCAAACAATAAATTTGCTTGGAGAATTGACATGGTGTGCCAGTCGACCTCGTATCATATGTTGCACATAAGATACATTTCCTCTGCACTCTGTAAGAGAAAGCTCTGCCTGTCTCTGACTGAGCTCTCTGCACACATAATGATGCACTGTGAAAGGAATCCCCCCCTCCCTCACGGCTGAGTCTGCCGTAAGAATTTCAACAGACTGCCGTCAGAAAAGTGTGAAAGGGATTAGATAACAGTAAACAGAGAGATAAGGATTCAGATGTATACAACAAAACTTAGCAGCACTTCCCAAACATTTCCTATCTCAATTTAAAAATACATGTCAATCGATAGTGTCCCTTTAATTACTATTCCCCCTCAGAGTCGTAGCAACAATGGAGAGAGAAATAATTCATGGTTCGCCTATCACCGACACCCGAATTACACTGCTGAGCGGTCATAGACATAATAACATTATGTCTATGGCAGTGCCCTGGTCAGGTTCAACGCAGAGAAGAGCGTGCGTCAAAATGACCTGCCTCAGCACAAGATACTACTTAGAAATTCCAGAGTGCTCAAAGCCCAGGTCCTCAGTTATTGTTTATTTGGATCCACTGAATAAAGCTGGATCCTTCAATGTTATAATCAGTTTCAACAAGCTACAGTGATTTTTCATAGGTGGGGAAAAAAATGTGCATCAAGGTACATGCACCTCTCTAGGCCTCAAATTCAGTCTAGCAGTTTATTTACTTTATGTAAAAATCAATATTAATTTACAGGTGAAGCTATGTCCATTTGCAGTTTCTTTCTCACTTTATTTTTCAGTCCTCAGACTGTACGTTCAGATAGTTTGAACATGCAGAAATTTCTAGCCACAAACAAAAAAAGTTTATCAGTCTCCTGGCTACTTGCTCCCTCATACAATCTCAATCATGTGAGCACTCTTTCTTGCAGGATTGGCACTTCAAAACTGACACTGTCCTTTGCATAAAGAAATGATTAGTCTATAAAGTAGTCTATACTGATTCATATAACACACGGGCAGCACAGTAGTGCAGTGATTAGCACTTTCGCCTTTCAGCATTGGGTCCTCGGTTTAAATCCAGCCAGGGCACTATCTGCACAGAGTTTGTATGTTCTCCTTGTGTCTGTGTCTGTGTGGCTTTACTCCAGGCACTCAGATTTCCTCTCACATCCCCAAAAACATACGGATAAATTAATTGGCTTCCCCCTAAAAAAAAAAAAAAAATTGGCCCAAGACTATGATACATACACTGCATACATAGACATATGACTATGGAAGGGATTAGATTGTGAGCTTCTCTGAGGGACAGTTAGTGACAAGACAACATACTCTGTACATCGCTGTGGAAGATGTTGTTGCTATATAAATACTAAATAATTATAATAACAACACTCACTAATAGAGGCAGCTATGATACAAAGCATATTTTAATTATTATTTGTACATTAAGTATTAGTATTATTACTGGTATTGTAGGAATATTAATATCATAATGATTATTAACTATTTCTTGTATTCAAACTTTTTATTAATAGCATAATATACATGCCTAAGCTTGAAGGAAAATCTAAACAGCATTTGGTGCTGGGAGAAGTGAACAACTGTATTATAGGTGCTGGAGAAGAAGGGAAGGATATATTAGTGAAATACTGTAAAAGTACAGAAAAAAGAGGATACAAAGTCAGTCACAGTTCACCCATCCCTCCCCCCATCCTTACGTCAGCAAAGTAATAATAGTCTTACCATCTCTTCCCTGTGTTGTCCCATCATGTCTCACCTCCAGATAAGAAGTCCACACAGGATTCTCCAGTCCATTAACTGATCAAAGCCTGCGCCTCTGGGGGAATCCCTAAAATCTTTCCATATGGCAAATGTAATGACTTTTCACATGTATTACCGTACATCAGTGTATTTTTTGGTTTTTTAGTTTTTGTTTCTTAATCTTTTTATTTGATTGCCCTCAAGGATTTTTATCCCAAAAACGTAGTACCACTATACCTATTTTATCTGGTATGGTGGGCATATTGGGGTCGGGGGGGGGGGGGGGGGGGCCTCTCTAGGGTAATTTCAAATTAATTATGTGAAATCAATTCCTTTTCAAAATTGTAATTACGTGTAATAGTAATTGCTGAATATTAAGTGACATGTTACTTAAAGAGAATCTGTATTGTTAAAATCGCACAAAAGTAAACATACCAGTGTGTTAGGGGACATCTCCTATTACCCTCTGTCACAATTTCGCCGCTACCCTCCGCATTAAAAGTAGTCAAAAACAGTTTTAAAACGTTTGTTTATAAACAAACAAAATGGCCACCAAAACAGGAAGTAGATTGATGTACAATATGTCCACACATAGAAAATACATCCATACACAAGCAGGCTGTATACAGCTTTCCTTTTGAATCTCAAAAGATCATTTGTGTGTTTACCTTCTGTCCCCTTCTTCTCTCATGCACTGAACATTACAGGCTTCCTGCAGACAGCTCTGCCTGTGCCTGTGTTTGTAATTCCTCAGTATGTGTCAGCCAGCTACTTTCACAGCCTAACAGAGGAGGATTTTTATCCAGCTCTCTTCTATCACTGATAAGATAGCAGAGAAGCTGCTGGCTTATGTAAATAAAACACACACTGGAGTGTGCATAGAGGAACAGACCAGCACGGAAGAGTTGGCAGCCTTCCAGACACAGGCCGACAAGTCTGACAGGGGAAAGATACATTGATTTATTACAGAGACCGTGATAGTACAAAGTGCTGCAGTGAGCCAGAACAGATTAGAATAGGTTTAGGAACTTGTAGGATGGTAGAAAAAACGTTGTAATTTTTGTTACAGAGTCACTTTAAAGCAAACCTGAACTGAACATTAAGGGCCTGATTCACAAAGCGATGCAAAGTGTTTGCACGCCAGTGAAAAGCCCTTTATCACGCCTAAACTCAGTTTAGGCATGATAAGAAGAAACTCGCGTGAATTTTCCACGCGCAAAGTTTTGCGGGCGCGCGCACAGCGCATCGCGCTTCGCGCGCAGTGCCCATTAAGGCCTATGGGCCTTTGCGCGCGCGCGTCAGCGTTTGAGCGTGCAAAACTTGGCGCGCGGGACTTTGCACGCGATAATCAGCACAAAGCGGTGCTAACTCAGCGGTGCAAAGGTTATCATGCCTAAAGTCTTTTAGGCGTGATAACTGAGTTATCACGCTTTGTGAATCAGGCTGTAAAAGTCAAAATAAACATACACAAGTCATACATGCCTCCTGTATAGTGTACTCATCAATCTATTTTTCCTCTCCTGCATCCTGTTTGTCCACTGTGATCAATGGAATTCTCCGTCCTCCATTTTGAAAAAGGCTATTACCCCATAACAGCTTCCTGGTCAGCACACTGTTAAACTGTAACATCGTCCACTTGAGCCATAGGGAAACATGGACACATCAGTTCTCCTCTCAGCTGTAACTGACAGCAACTGATATATAACTGACAGCAACTGATATATTTCAGTTCTGATAAAATGTTGTCAGAACTGGAAGGAATCACTGTAAGAAGAAAATGGGGAGCTTCTGAGAGTAACTGATGGCAAGGTAACTATGTAATGTTCATTTGAAGTTACCTCATGTGTTTATTTTAAATAATTTTACTCAGTACAGGTTCTCTTTAAGCGAAATAAGCACATTATACTGTAATCATCACTAGTGATATATGCTGCTTGAAGGCTGCTGTATTTACTTGTTGCATACAGGGCTAAAGTCTCAGACACACAACAGAAAATAAAATTCTGAGACGATTATTCTGTAAGGTCTCAGATAAGAATCGAGTATCTTGGAGTATCTTGGTGTTTTACAGTTGTGATGAGTAGTGTTGGGCGAACAGTGTTCGCCACTGTTCGGGTTCTGCAGAACATCACCCTGTTCGGGTGATGTTCGGGTTCGGCCGAACACCTGATGGTGTTCGGCCAAACTGTTCGGCCATATGGCCGAACTAAGAGCGCATGGCCGAACGTTACCCGAACGTTCGGCTAGCGCTGTGATTGGCCGAACGGGTCACGTGTAGTGTTGGGCGAACATCTAGATGTTCGGGTTCGGGCCGAACATGGCCCAACTCCGAACATAATGGAAGTCAATGGGGACCCGAACTTTCGTGCTTTGTAAAGCCTCCTTATATGCTACATACCCCAAATTTACAGGGTATGTGCACCTTGGGAGTGGGTACAAGAGGAAAAAAAATTTAGCAAAAAGAGCTTATAGTTTTTGAGAAAATCGATTTTAAAGTTTCAAAGGGAAAACTGTCTTTTAAATGCGGGAAATGTCTGTTTTCTTTGCACAGGTAACATGCTTTTTGTCGGCATGCAGTCATAAATGTAATACATATAAGAGGTTCCAGGAAAAGGGACCGGTAACGCTAACCCAGCAGCAGCACACGTGATGGAACAGGAGGAGGGTGGCGCAGGAGGAGAAGGCCACGCTTTGAGACACAACAACCCAGGCCTTGCATGAGGACAAGAAGCGTGCGGATAGCAATTTGCATTTTGTCGCCATGCAGTCATAAATGTAATACAGATGAGAGGTTCAATAAACAGGGACCGGAAACGCTAACCCATCACAGATGTTCATTGTTCATGTTACTTGGTTGGGGTCCGGGAGTGTTGCGTAGTCGTTTCCAATCCAGGATTGATTCATTTTAATTTGAGTCAGATGGTCTGCATTTTCTGTGGAGAGGCGGATACGCCGCCGATCTGTGACGATGCCTCCGGCAGCACTGAAACAGCGTTCCGACATAACGCTGGCTGCCGGGCAAGCCAGCACCTCTATTGCGTACATTGCCAGTTTGTGCCAGGTGTCTAGCTTCGATACCCAATAGTTGAAGGGTGCAGATGGATTGTTCAACACAGCTACGCCATCTGACATGTAGTCCTTGACCATCTTCTCCAGGCGATCGGTGTTGGAGGTGGATCTGCACGCTTGCTGTTCTGTGTGCTGCTGCATGGGTGTCAGAAAATTTTCCCACTCCAAGGACACTGCCGATACCATTCCCTTTTGGGCACTAGCTGCGGCTTGTGTTGTTTGCTGCCCTCCTGGTCGTCCTGGGTTTGCGGAAGTCAGTCTGTCGGCGTACAACTGGCTAGAGGAGGGGGAGGATGTCAATCTCCTCTCTAAAGTCTCCACAAGGGCCTGCTGGTATTCTTCCATTTTGACCTGTCTGGCTCTTTCTTCAAGCAGTTTTGGAACATTGTGTTTCTACCGTGGATCCAGAAGGGTATAAACCCAGTAATTGGTGTTGTCCAGAATGCGCACAATGCGTGGGTCGCGTTCAATGCAGTCCTAGGCCGAAGAGGTCATAGCCTAGGGTCACAAAACCTGTTTATTTGGGCAATTTCAATGGTGGCGAGTCTGACGTACATAAATCGCAGCGATGGCCGTTAGCAACGTCTGAATCTCACGAAATGTCTCATGCAGGTAGAAGACATATTGTTAGACTTGGGCTCCAAAGATGGGTTCCCTACATCTCTGCAAACCAGAGTTACAGGGCTCCAAATTTGGTAAAATCCCCCATAGGCTTTCATTGGGCCTCCTATTTACAGTTCCAAAATCTCACATCTTTTCAAAGGGCAATTACTCAGCAGTGGCAAATTTTCTAGCATTGTAGGGACCCTTAGGGGGAACATGACTGGTGAGTTTCGGGCCCCTAGGCCGAAGAGGTCATAGCCTAGGGTCACAAAAAACTGTTTATTTGGGCTATTTCAATGGTAGTGATGGTGACGTACATAAATCACAGCAATGGCCGTTAGCAAAGTCTGAATCTCACGAAATGTCTCATGCAGGTAGAAGACATATTGTTAGACTTGGATTCCAAAGATGGGGTCCCTACATCTCTGCAAACCAGAGTTACAGCGGTCCAAAATTGGTAAAATCCCCCATAGGATTTCATTGCCTCCCTATTTCACTTTCCAAAATCTCACATCTTTTCAAAGGGCAATGGCTCAGCAGTACCAAATTTTCTAGCATTGTAGGGACCCTTAGGGGGAACATGACTGGTGAGTTTCGGGCCCCTAGGCCGAAGAGGTCATAGCCTAGGGTCACAAAAACCTGTTTATTTGGGCTATTTCAATGGTAGTGATGGTGACGTACATAAATCGCAGCAATGGCCGTTAGCAAAGTCTGAATCTCACGAAATGTCTCATGCAGGTAGAAGACATATTGTTAGACTTGGATTCCAAAGATGGGGTCCCTACATCTCTGCAAACCAGAGTTACAGGGGTCCAAAATTGGTAAAATCCCCCATAGGCTTTCATTGGGCCTCCTATTTACCGTTCCAAAATCTCACACCATTTCAAAGGGCAATGGCTCAGCAGTGGCAAAACTCACCAGTCATGATCCCCCTAAGGGTCCCTACAATGCTAGAAAATTTGGTACTGCTGAGCCATTGCCCTTTGAAAAGATGTGAGATTTTGGAAAGTGAAATAGGGAGGCAATGAATTCCTATGGGGGATTTTACCAATTTTGGACCCCTGTAACTCTGGTTTGCAGAGATGTAGGGACCCCATCTTTGGAATCCAAGTCTAACAATATGTCTTCTACCTGCATGAGACATTTCGTGAGATTCAGACTTTGCTAACGGCCATTGCTGCGATTTATGTACGTCACCATCACTACCATTGAAATAGCCCAAATAAACAGGTTTTTGTGACCCTAGGCTATGACCTCTTCGGCCTAGGGGCCCGAAACTCACCAGTCATGTTCCCCCTAAGGGTCCCTACAATGCTAGAAAATTTGGTACTGCTGAGCCATTGCCCTTTGAAAAGATGTGAGATTTTGGAAAGTGAAATAGGGAGGCAATGAAATCCTATGGGGGATTTTACCAATTTTGGACCCCTGTAACTCTGGTTTGCAGAGATGTAGGGACCCCATCTTTGGAATCCAAGTCTAAAAATATGTCTTCTACCTGCATGAGACATTTCGTGAGATTCAGACTTTGCTAACGGCCATTGCTGCAATTTATGTACGTCACCATCACTACCATTGAAATAGCCCAAATAAACAGGTTTTTGTGACCCTAGACTATGACCTCTTCGGCCTAGGGGCCCGAAACTCACCAGTCATGTTCCCCCTAAGGGTCCCTACAATGCTAGAAAATTTGGTACTGCTGAGCCATTGCCCTTTGAAAAGATGTGAGATTTTGGAAAGTGAAATAGGGAGGCAATGAAATCCTATGGGGGATTTTACCAATTTTGGACCCCTGTAACTCTGGTTTGCAGAGATGTAGGGACCCCATCTTTGGAATCCAAGTCTAACAATATGTCTTCTACCTGCATGAGACATTTCGTGAGATTCAGACTTTGCTAACGGCCATTGCTGCGATTTATGTACGTCACCATCACTACCATTGAAATAGCCCAAATAAACAGGTTTTTGTGACCCTAGGCTATGGCCTCTTTGGCCTAGGGGCGCGAAACTCACCAGTCATGTTCCCCCTAAGGGTCCCTACAATGCTAGAAAATTTGCCACTGCTGAGTAATTGCCCTTTGAAAAGATGTGAGATTTTGGAACTGTAAATTGGAGGCCCAATGAAAGCCTATGGGGGATTTTACCAAATTTGGAGCCCTGTAACTCTGGTTTGCAGAGATGTAGGGAACCCATCTTTGGAGCCCAAGTCTAACAATATGTCTTCTACCTGCATGAGACATTTCGTGAGATTCAGACTTTGCTAACGGCCATTGCTGCGATTTATGTACGTCACCATCACTACCATTGAAATAGCCCAAATAAACAGGTTTTTGTGACCCTAGGCTATGACCTCTTCGGCCTAGGGGCCCGAAACTCACCAGTCATGTTCCCCCTAAGGGTCCCTACAATGCTAGAAAATTTGGTACTGCTGAGCCATTGCCCTTTGAAAAGATGTGAGATTTTGGAAAGTGAAATAGGGAGGCAATGAAATCCTATGGGGGATTTTACCAATTTTGGACCCCTGTAACTCTGGTTTGCAGAGATGTAGGGACCCCATCTTTGGAATCCAAGTCTAACAATATGTCTTCTACCTGCATGAGACATTTCGTGAGATTCAGACTTTGCTAACGGCCATTGCTGCGATTTATGTACGTCACCATCACTACCATTGAAATAGCCCAAATAAACAGGTTTTTGTGACCCTAGGCTATGACCTCTTTGGCCTAGGGGCGCGAAACTCACCAGTCATGTTCCCCCTAAGGGTCCCTACAATGCTAGAAAATTTGCCACTGCTGAGTAATTGCCCTTTGAAAAGATGTGAGATTTTGGAACTGTAAATAGGAGGCCCAATGAAAGCCTATGGGGGATTTTATCAAATTTGGAGCCCTGTAACTCTGGTTTGCAGAGATGTAGGGAACCCATCTTTGGAGCCCAAGTCTAACAATATGTCTTCTACCTGCATAAGACATTTCGTGAGATTCAGACGTTGCTAACGGCCATTGCTGCGATTTATGTACGTCAGACTCGCCACCATTGAAATTGCCCAAATAAACAGGTTTTGTGACCCTAGGCTATGACCTCTTCGGCCTAGGACTGCATTGAACGCGACCCACGCATTGTGCGCATTCTGGACAACACCAATTACTGGGTTTATACCCTTCTGGATCCACGGTAGAAACACAATGTTCCAAAACTGCTTGAAGAAAGAGCCAGACAGGTCAAAATGGAAGAATACCAGCAGGCCCTTGTGGAGACTTTAGAGAGGAGATTGACATCCTCCCCCTCCTCTAGCCAGTTGTACGCCGACAGACTGACTTCCGCAAACCCAGGACGACCAGGAGGGCAGCAAACAACACAAGCCGCAGCTAGTGCCCAAAAGGGAATGGTATCGGCAGTGTCCTTGGAGTGGGAAAATTTTCTGACACCCATGCAGCAGCACACAGAACAGCAAGCGTGCAGATCCACCTCCAACACCGATCGCCTGGAGAAGATGGTCAAGGACTACATGTCAGATGGCGTAGCTATGTTGAACAATCCATCTGCACCCTTCAACTATTGGGTATCGAAGCTAGACACCTGGCACAAACTGGCAATGTACGCAATAGAGGTGCTGGCTTGCCCGGCAGCCAGCGTTATGTCGGAACGCTGTTTCAGTGCTGCCGGAGGCATTGTCACAGATCGGCCGCGTATCCGCCTCTCCACAGAAAATACAGACCGTCTGACTCAAATTAAAATGAATCAATCCTGGATTGGAAACGACTACGCAACACTCCCGGACCCCAACCAAGTAACATGAACAATGAACATCTGTGATGGGTTAGCGTTTCCGGTCCCTGTTTATTGAACCTCTCATCTGTATTACATTTATGACTGCATGGCGACAAAATGCAAATTGCTATCCGCACGCTTCTTGTCCTCATGCAAGGCCTGGGTTGTTGTGTCTCAAAGCGTGGCCTTCTCCTCCTGCGCCACCCTCCTCCTGTTCCATCACGTGTGCTGCTGCTGGGTTAGCGTTACCGGTCCCTTTTCCTGGAACCTCTTATATGTATTACATTTATGACTGCATGCCGACAAAAAGCATGTTACCTGTGCAAAGAAAACAGACATTTCCCGCATTTAAAAGACAGTTTTCCCTTTGAAACTTTAAAATCGATTTTCTCAAAAACTATAAGCTCTTTTTGCTAAATTTTTTTTCCTCTTGTACCCACTCCCAAGGTGCACATACCCTGTAAATTTGGGGTATGTAGCATGTAAGGAGGCTTTACAAAGCACAAAAGTTCGAGTCCCCATTGACTTCCATTATGTTCGGAGTTCGGGTCGAACACCCGAACATCGCGGCCATGTTCGGCCTGTTCGGCCCGAACCCGAACATCTAGATGTTCGCCCAACACTAGTGATTAGTAGGGATGATCGATGAGATTCAAATATTTCCGAGTTCATGCAAAATGATGTACTGTTTTATAAATATATATATGCAGCTTGAAAATAGGCCAATCAATTTAAACCTGGGTGGGACTTAATTGGTCCATTTTCAAGATGCATATATTTGCATAAATATTTTCATAATTCTGCATGAACTCGGAACAATTTTCCTCTCATTGATCAACCCTAGAAATGAGTGAGAGCAGTGTTTGAGTGCCTACCCCACCAGGTGGAAGCCAGTCTCTTGTGTGCAGCCTGTGGTCTCTCTTACCCTCACTATTGAACAGTAAACTCTCCTTGACTATAGCCAAGTAGCATGTCTGTATAGCACTAATAGCTGGACTTGTGCCCTTAAAGGGGCACTATGGCTAAATTCTTCTATTTTAGTCACTTTAACACAAATATTTGTTTTTGCAGCAATGTTAGTGATATTTAATGTGGCTGATTGTTGTTTTTTTTACACTGGCAATATCTATTTATTGCAAATGAGTCACGTCAGAAGATTTACCTTACTGACGCCACTTCAGCATAATCCATTTCGTTGTAGGAGGCATCTGACCTGTGTTTGCTTTGCCGTTTGCTTCCCCCCCCCCCCCCCCCCCCCTCTGGTCCGCTCAGTGAGGATTATTCCAACGACTGCACACTTTGTGCAGTTACTGAGATCAGTGCAGCCGCCGTACAGCGCAGAACACAGCAATAGCGCTTGTGTCTGCAATATTACGCAGCGGCTGGCTGTCTGTGCAGAGCGCGCACTTGGTTACCACAGCAACGGACAACAATAGTTGTCCGTCGCTGTGCCAGGTTTAAATAAGGGGTCCTCGGCGTGAAAGTATAGAGCCGTACGGCGCCGTTCTGCGCTGTACACCGGCTGCACAGAGCTCAGTAACTGCGCAAAGTGTGCAGTTACAGTTGGAATAATCCTCACTGAGCGGACCAAAGGGGGGGAAGCAAACGGCAAAGCAAACACAGGTCAGATGTCTCCTACAACGAAATGGATTATGCTGAAGTGGCGTCAGTAAGGTAAATCTTCTGACGTGACTCATTTGCAATAAATAGATATTGCCAGTGTAAAAAAAAAAAAAACAATCAGACACATTAAATGTCAATAACATTGCTGCAAAAACAAATATTTATGTTAAAGTGACTAAAATAGAAGAATTTAACCATAGTGCCCCTTTAATGATCAATGCACAAATGTTATGGGTTACAGTTCTTTGTGCACTTGTATTCATGTTTTTGTTGTTGTCCAAACTCAGCGCACAACTATACAACTAAGTGGATGGGTGCTGTCATCATAGTTTGAAATACGATATGCTAATTTCTAAGAACACTTTTATCACAATAAATCAAACAAATAAAGTGAATACCAATATACAAGCAACCCAGAATCCATCCCCTGAGGCAGCACCACCAGTAACACCTCACCTATTCATCACAGTGCACCTGTTTTCTTCCATCATTTGACACTCTACACACTCAAAACTTAGATTCATCCCTTTATTCTAACAATCAAATCAAATGGTGTCCGTACATTGGGGAAATCATTCCAATCTCTCCACAACGTATAGAGAAGACCCTCCCCCCTCTTTCTTTTTCTCCTTTTTTTCCCCCTCGGTGGCGTAGTGGTTAGCGCTCTCGCCTTGCAGTGCTGGGACCCCGGTTCGAATCCCAGCCAGGGCACCATCTGCAAGGAGTTTGTATGTTCTCCCCGTGTCTGTGTGGGTTTCCTCCGGGTACTCCGGTTTCCACCCACATCCCAAAAACATACAGATAAGTTAATTGTCTCACCCCTAAATTGGCCCTAGACTATAGTACTTACACTACATATTTCATACATAGACATATGATAATAGTAGGGATTAGATTGTGAGCTCCTTTGCGGGACAGTTAGTGACAAGACAATATATATATATATATATACTGTACAGCACTGCGTAAGATGTCGGCGCTTTATAAATACTTAATAATAATAATAATTAATTCCATCCTCCTCTCCTTTGATTTGCCTCGTGGATTCAGGAATGATTCCACAAGAAAACAGAGATAACGCAAATGTCTTGTATTCATTTTAATAGGAAAAAAGCAGGAGGTGATAACATCAGAAATTTGATACAGGCTTTTCCAGGAAGTGTTATACCTTTTTATATCAGATCATAAGTACACACACAGTTTGCCCAGCAGTATGTTATGTAACCACCCTCAAAATCCAGATGTGCAGAAACAACAAAATAAACAATCCCTCTCTATTTAAAGAGAACCTGAACTGAAAATAAAAAGTTAAAATAACCATGAACAGGTCATACTTACCTCCTGTGTAGTCTACTCCTCAATCTCTTTCTCCTCTCCTGCGTCCCATTTTTCCACTGTAATCAATGGAATTCTCCGTCCTCCATTTTAAAAATGGCCATTACCCCATAACAGCTTCCTGATCAGCACACTGTTAAACTGTAATATCACTCACTTGAGCCATAGGGAAACATGGACATTACCTTGCACATTCAGTTGTAACTGACAGCTGCTGGTATATAACTGACAGCAACTGGTATATTTCAGTTCTGACAAATGCTGCCAGAACTGGAAGGGATCACTGTAAGAAGAAAATGGTGATCTTCTGAGAGGAACTTACGGTGAGGTTAGTATGTAATATTCATTTGCAGCTATGTCATGTGTTTATTTTAAATAATTTTACTCGCTTCAGGTTCCCTTTAAACATATAACATCATAATGTAACAGCTGTATGTTTGGTAGCTGCCAGTGTTGAGTTTACTGTGTTGCCTGTTTGTAAATCCAAATAAATGGTGTCATCCTCAATCTGAACTTCTTGCTTTAAATGATGGTTAGCTACAACACTATACTGTACACTCACACACTGAACATTTATATCGCGCTTTTCTCCTGGCAGACTCAAAGCGCCAGAGCTGCAGCCACTAGGACGCGCTCTATAGGCAGTAGCAGTGTTAGGGAGTCTTGCCCAAGGTCTCCTACTGAGTAGGTGCTGGCTTACTGAACAGGCAGAGCCGAGATTCAAACCCAGGTCTCCTGTGTCAGAGGCAGAGCCCTTAACCATTACACTATCCAGCCACCGTAATGTGTAAGTACAGTAACACTTTAAGTGGTTCTGCAGAGCAGCTCCAGGCACAAGGTTAAATCAATCAGTAAACTGCTAATGAAATTCAGAAATTCTTACTTGAGTTAAGAAGTTCATTTAATTCACCTTCAATTTGCCATTACAATAATCAGTTGAAATCAGATTGGAAACAGCCGTATTGCTTCTTAGCTGAACCTTAGGCTCTTGCTTGCCAGTCTTCTCTGCTGTGTAATCTCCCTCTCATGTTTTATCTGTGCATGGGTCAAAGAGACAAGCAATTGTGGGAGCAAAAACACATCTTCTTGACTTCTTTATTAATCTCTGATTCAGCCATTCTAGGATCTGAAAATACAAGAGACCATGAGGGGCCAATCAGGCATGAACAGGACAGGTTCAAAGCAATAAGTGCAGATAGAGGGGTGATGGCAGTTAAAGGGCTTCTGTTAGGGGTTTCTGAGAAGAAAAACAGACCCTTACCTTGGGCTTCTATCAGCCCCGTGCAGCGGTAATGTCCCACACCGTCCTCCTCTCATCTGCCATTCTCTGCCGCCGGCCCCGGTCTAAGCGGCATGGGATCCAACTGCGGCTGCGCTACAGTGGCCGCGCACCCGCTCGCTTCCGCCTGCGTCATCGGAAGCTTACTGCGCAAGCGCAGTACAAGGCTCCGTTGTACTGCGCCTGCGCAGTAAGCCTCAGATGACGCGAGCGGAGGCACGGCAACGCACATTATTCGTCTGTGTGACAGCCGAATAATAGCCCGGTGCCGGCTGCGGGGAACGGCAGATGGGAGCAGGACGGCGTGGGACATTACCACTGCAGGTGGCTGATAGAAGCCCAAGGTAAGTGGCAGTTTTTCTCCTCAGGAACCCCCACAGAACCCCTTTAAGAATAATGCTACAGGTAACCACCAAAACTATCTGTCAACTATCAGGAACATATCATGGCAGGGATGATTATTACACACACACAGACAAACACACCACACACACACACCACACACACCACACACACACACACACACACACACACAGACACACATACACAGACACACACACGCATGCACACACACACACACACACACACACACACACACACACACACACACACACACACACACACACACACATACACACAGACACACACACACAGACACACATACACACACACACACACGCACACACACAGACACACACACACACACACAACGTACACACACACACACACACACACAACGTACACACACACAGACACACACACACACACACACACACACACGGGTCATCCAAAAAGTAACAGCCATTTGCTTTTTTCTGCCATACAAGTTATTCTTTTAATGTAATTAATCTTCCGTCAGGTTAATCTCCTCTTTTTCTGCGTCCATTGCCACATGAGTGCAGAATTCTGTTAACTGTTAGTTTCACAGTATTACAGTTTTTTTCGAATGCTTACACACTAAAATTACAACTTTCCCACAATTTATAAAACCTAACACTCAAAGAGCAAAATACATTCTCAAATTGGCACAACTATAAGCACATTGTCAGCTTCACACTTTTTGCAAAACTCTACACACAGTGATTTTCAAAACACTAAACACAATTTGTGTACATTTGACTCAAAAATCATTCTTATATACACTTCCTTGCAATATCAAAGCAAAGGCTCTCAAATGAACACTCACATGAGCCAATTGGTTAAACACAGTCACCAGGTGTGCACACACACACAAGTGCATAATTATGCACACACCAATCAGGTTTTTAAACACTATAAAAAGGCAACACGATGCCAATCTTCAACAAAAAAGGATGGTGTCAGAGCAAGAGGGAGAGTGCGGATGGGAGGAAGCATCCAGACAGAACAAGGTGGAGGTGGAGGCAGAAGAAGAGGGAGAGGAAGACCCCGAGGAGGCATAAGACGTGGACAAAGAAGGGAACAAAATCTTTTGAATGAAATTCCTGCTACGCTTGTGGACCATGTAATACTGTAAACCATGGACTTACAATGAATGAGGCTGGGTTAAGAGTTCAGCCTAACCTAAGCAGGTACACAGTGGCATCAGTAGTTTGTGCATTTTGTCAAGAGAGCAGGTGAGGAACCTATCTTCTGTCAGCAGTGTAGTAGTGTGTGTAGGAACCTTCTGTGAATACTTCACATAAATCGATACTACTCACACTGGGTGGTTGTCCAATTGCAACTGGATTTTTAGATTTTGAAGAAACCCATTGCCACCCAGGTCTTTACTGTAAAGGTGGGTAAACACATCAGATAAAAGTCTGTGGGAAATGAAAGATCACAGACCAATTTTACTCCCTACCATGTAGTATGAGAGCATATCTACACAGTCTATTCTATTGAGCTGAACTCCCCATCAGATAAAAGTCTTTGGAAAATGAAAGATTACAGACCAATCTTACCCCCTTCATGTAGTATGAGAGCATATCTACACAGTCTATTCCATTGAGCTGAACTCCCCATCAGATAGAAATCTTTGCAAGATGCTGTACACAAAGATGCTGTACACAAGCAAAAGATCAGTTCCTGTAAAAGATCAGTTCCTGCCAATTGCATTCATAGTCTATGATATCTACAGATCCCATACACACAGACATTCATCTGCAGATCAGACAATCATCTGCAGATCTGAAAATCCATCCCGGTGGATCTGATCTGCAGATGAATGTCCGCTACAGTAAACAAGGTGAGTATGAGATCTGCAGATATCATAGATGATGAATGCAATTTGCAGGAACTGAACTTTTGCAGATACTGATCTTTTGCATGTGTACAGCATCTTTGTGTACAGCATCTTGCAAAGATTTCTATCTGATGGGGAGTTCAGCTCAATAGAATAGACTGTGTAGATATGCTCTCATACTACATGAAGGGGGGTAAGATTGGTCTGTGATCTTTCATTTTCCAAAGACTTTTATCTGATGTGTGTATCTAGCTTTAGTCCTCTGGCTTCTCTCTACTGTAATATACATGTTTGGGTCAGCAGTAGAAGAAGAAAGGAAGGGGGGAGGGGGGGGGGCAGGCAATCTGCAAAGAAACTTGGATCTACAGTGAAAGATGATGAAGAACGGAAATAAAATAAATGTTAAAAATTACATTAAGGGCCTGTCTATGCTCATGCATTTTTACAATAAAGGTATATCAAACTGCTGTAAAATGTGCACATAAAAATGCATACATTTTTGCATGCATTTTTTCTGCTTCACAAGAAAAAGCCATATTTATAACTACAGTATTCTGGGAGTGAAAAAGGTGGTTACATTTATACATTGGGGGGCAGCAGTGGTGCGGATGCGGAATCGGCCTGTATTGTATGGGCAGCTTCGATGAATAGACACATTTATCTCTAATCAGATTCAGTTAGAGATACATGTGTGCCTATGTGGAATCTGTCGATAATTGTCAGGTCTTAGTATTATATATATATATATATATATATATATATATATATATATATATATATATATATATATATATATATATATATATATATATTAGAATATACATATATATATATTTTTATATATATATATATATATATATATATATATATATATATTTTTATATATATATATATATATATATATATATATATATATATATATATATATATATTTTATTTTCATCCAGAATAAATTGGCTGAGTTTATTTTTTTTTCAGCCCTGAACTGAATTATTTATGTTTTTACAGCCTGAGAGTACAAAGGTATATTCAGCAAATACAGTATGATAACTGTAAAAAAATGTTTGTTTACAGTAAATAAATGTTTTTTTTTAAATTGTCACAAACGGACTTAAATAGATGAAAAGCAATAAAAAAATTTATTGGTCTGAATAACTTGTACCATGTAGTGGTGAAGAATGTATTTTTACACTTTCACTATGGAAATGCTAACAGTGTTTTAATGATTTAAACAGAATCTGCTCATATGATGATATGTTTATCTGTTTGACAAGAAAATAGGGTTTTGGCAAGAAAGTGTACAGCTTTGACTAATGTGGCCCATTTTGCACATAATCCGAGGTGTTGTGCTACTTGTGTGTGGTGTTGTGAAAATTGTGTGAAGTGTTTTGAAAAATTTTACATTTTTTTGAAAATTGTGCTTAAGCAATTGTAAAAAACTGTAACAAGAGGCCCCTCCCCAATACTTTTTATTCAAAATAATTTTTTGAAATACTGAATTTGGGGTTTCATTGCATGTAGGTCATAATGAGCAAAATAAAAATAAATAAATGCTTGAAATACATCACACTGTGTATAATTAATCTATATTTTGGATTTAGGAGGAAGGCATGAGGAGAGAGTTAGGTCGCTTAAGTGCAGTATTTGGGAGCTGCCATAGACCATAATGTCAATAGAGATGGCCCGAACCTCCGATTTTCGGTTCGCGTATCGCGAACGTGAACTTCCGCGACAGTTTGATTTGCGCAAACTTTCGTGAACCGCAATTGACTTCAATGGGGAGGCGAACTTTGAAAACTAGAAACACTTACTGTATGCTGGCCACAAAAGTGATGGAAAAGATGTTTCAAGGGGTCTAACATCTGAGTTTTTGCAGGGATGAGTAGGAGAGATGTCAAAAGTCCCAGGGAAAAATCTGGATTTGATGCAAGAGCCTAACTAAGCTTTCCATATGAGAGTCTGCAGCAGCTTTCTCTTCTCTAATTAATGCAGCTACACGAGTGAGTCCAATGCCTGACGCTGCCTTCCTTTTATAAGGGGGGGAGTGGCTCCAAGAGGGAGTGTAGCCTGATTGGCGACAATGTGCCTGCTGACTGTGATGTAGAGGGTCAAAGTTGACCCTAATGATGTAGTATAGGAGGCGAATCGAACCGCCATAAAGTCCGTGTTCGTAGGCGAAAGCGAACCACCGAAATTCGCCTGGAACCGTTCGCTGGCGAACCGTTCGGGCCATCTCTAAATGTTAATTATGGCTGTAACAGAGCAAGAGAAATTTCTAAAAAAATTACCGTAATTTGGGTGTTGGCAATGGCCAGCCCCAGAATTGTGTGTCCAAAAAGGCAAATTAGGTAATCAGAAGAGGAACAAACGTGTCATATTCCCCTAGATTTCCTAACAAGGGGAGAGCCATCTCTCATTTTCCCCCTGTGCTCAAATAAACACAGCCGGAAACATATGTATTCATGAATGTCCAAAAAGTTTATAAAAAGTTTATATATATTGCCTTTGATAAAGCGGGTATAACCCATGAAATGCCTGTTAGGCTTTTGTATGTACACTTCATGTCAGTTGGATTAAGGATGCATTAAAGGTGATTGTACTTGGATTTTGCTGGTGTGTGCCTGGATTTTTTCCCACTTTTTGGACAGTCATATGCTGGTTGCTATCTGGAGGCTCGACCAGGGCACCTGATTCCCTTAGGACCTGTTTCAACTACACACAGATTCTGGATGCAGAAAAAATGACTCCAATTAATTCCTATGGGCCTGTTTCCACTAAACATAATTTTTCTGACACAGAATAATTATGGAAAACGGATGCATGATGCAGCAATCTGAAACATGTCATCCATAATTTTTCTGCATCAGAAAAATTGCATCCATTTGTAGTGGAAACATGCCCTAAATATGGTTAAGGGCTCTGCCTCTGACACAGGCGACCTAGGTTCGAATCTCGGCTCTGCCTGTTCAGTAAGCCAGCACCTATTCAGTAGGAGACCTTAGGCAAGTCTCCCTAACATTGCTACTGCCTATAGAGCGCGTCCTAGTGGCTGCAGCTCTGGCGCTTTGAGTCCGCCAGGAGAAAAGCGCGATATAAATGTTATTTGTCTTGTCTTGTCTTGTCTAAATAGCCACATCCAGAAATCTGGAACCAGAAAAACTTATGCAGAACTAGTGGAAATAGACCTTCAATCAGTCTGCATAGCCATCTGGTACCGATCTAATCTCTGAATCTTCCACATATAGGCATGAGAAGGGTGCTTTACAAAACAAAGGTAGTCATTATCAGCAAAGTCAAAATCATCACCAGCAAAACAAAGTGTCTGCTGGGAGGCCGTGTTCACATTGCGTTCAGCTCGCATGTCCGTCCACAGTGGGCTTTTTTTTTTAACTTTTTTTCCACGATTTTTTGCACGTTTGTTTATTTTTGTGGGCATTTTTGTAAGCTCTTTTGCAGAGCGCTTCCGTCTTTTGATCCGAAAAACAATCCGGAAAAAATAAATACAATGTATTTTTTTAAAAGAATGCTCACGCAATCGCTAGCCAAAACGATTTTATGAGCGTTTTGCGTTTTTCCTATACCTTCCATTGAGGCAAATCACCTCAAAAATGGCCCAAGCACTGCTTTTCAAAGTGGATCGCAAACATACTGCTCTGATATGAACTCTCTCATAGAGAATCATTGCACAAGCGCTTTCAGGGCGATTTTGAAAATCGCCCGTGCTTAACATTTTACAGAAACGCCTATAATATGAACAAAGCCTCATACTTGTAAAAAGGGCTCCCATTCAGAACCACCAGCTGTGATGATCTGGTCTGAATAGAGAGGATAATTCTCTGGTTTAGTTCAGTGAAATGATGGTCTGTAAATGCAATTCATGACAGGTAAAAGCAAACCATTTCCTACACATATATTTCTGTATCAGAACAAGGAATGCATGCATGGGGGTGTATAAATAATATCTGTAATGCTTCTTGAACCTTTAATATCCCCCTCATAATATTGCACAGCTGAATTTAATGTAACAACGTATATATGCTACTTAGCTGTATGGTATTCATTGCAGAATAGCCTATATTTCATACACTGTATATGAAATGTCCCTTCAGGGTCTGTTCTCTGTTTTGATCAAGGATTTTTCTTCTCAAGTTGGATTATTATTTGTTCCATTTTCGCTGTCTCCTTATAAGTATTAAAATGGAATTGATATTTTATGATTCTTGGTAATAGACTTGTTTGATTCATCTCTTCTGTCTGCTTATGGTTATAGTAATCATTTGACACGGAACAGACAAGAATAGTGCTGGAAACCTCATGAATCCACTCTAGACTCACTTTTACTTCTTTTATTTTTCTTTTCTGTGACTTGTCACAATATATGTCCAATAATATTTCCCCATTCAATCGCCCTTTCCTGCTGCTATTAAAATCATTTAAAAGTGCTTTTTTGTTTTACTCAGGCTAACAGCACAGCTTGCCCCCTGTGATTTTATGGAACTTGCTAGCAGAATGAGTGTACGAGATGATCTACTGGTCCACAGCAGTTCTTAACAAAACATATTAAAACAAACTATTTTTATTTTTGTTGCAATCAGTCAATAGTCCATTCAGTCAATAGCCTATAGTGTGTTATTTTTTGCAAAGTACCATTTTGTTAAAAACTAAATGGGAAGCTACTGAGAAATTATTTTTCCAGATACTTCATGGAGTTATATAAAATTTATCCTATTTAACTGCAGATTAAAATGTTTAAGATTAATCATTTCCTCCCATGTCAGAGCTCCTATGTAGTCTATCTCCTGCGGTGCCGTTGCAGGCTTTTTTACATCGGCGAAACGCAGAAAGTGCACAATCGTATTGGACAACATAGGAGCTCTGTACGTGGTAGACTTTGTGAGCTTCCGGTGGCTAGACATTGTATGGATAAGGGTCACAAGCTTAGTGATCTCAAATCCATGATCATAGATCATATACCTATATTAAGGAGAGGTGGTAATCGCATCACAAAATTAAAACAGCGTGAAGTGTTTTGGATAGATACATTGGGAACTTTATTCCCCTCTGGATTAAAGGGAATGTCCAAGCAAAATAAAAAAAATGAGTTTCACTTACCTGGGGCTTCTACCAGCCCCATGCAGCCATCCTTTGCCCTCGTAGTCATTTACTGCTGCTCCAGTCCCCCGCTGGCAGCTTGCCGACCTCGGAGGTCAGCGAGACGCATTGCATAAATTTTTATGCATTCCCGCTAGTGCAGGAACATTAACACATACATTTTTACGCATTGCTGGTTCAATGCGTAAAAATGTACGCATTGAACCAATAACGCGTAAAAATGCATGTGTTAATGTTCCTGCACTAGCGGGAATGCGTAAAAACATACGCAATGCGGCCCCCGACCTCCAAGGTCGGCAAGCTGCCAGCGGGGGACTGGAGCAGCAGTGAGTGACTACGAGGGCACAGCATGGCTGCATGGGGCTGGTAGAAGCCCCAGGTAAGTGAAACTCATTTTTTTATTTTGCTTGAACCTTCCCTTTAAGCAGGGATTACAATGTGCATCTGTTTTTGTGATTTTGTAGGTCACCATGGAAATATGCATACCAACATGGAATTACTGGACACTTTGGATATGGACTTGAAATTCTATTGTGTAATCAGATAAGTGTGACTTTACAACATGCATTTTGCTGTTACATCGAATTTTCACATCCAAATTTGCATTTAATTTGCATTTGTTTTGGTTTTCAGCTTTGCTTCCAGGCCAGTATGAGTTCATTTCCTGTGTGGGTGTGTATATAATTGTTTCAATTTCTGTGTGTAATTAGCTTGAGAAAGGGTGGGGACACCTGAAACTGTTGCTTGTATCGTTTACTGTTTGGCTCTAATAAAGAGCATTTGTGTGCTGCAGACCCTTGATGATTTTGTATTGCTTTGTGGACTTGGGGAATCCCCTGCTCATATATATATATATATATATATATATATATATATATATATATATATATATATATATATACATATATTATGCATATAGTGCTGACATCTTCTGCAGTGATTAACATAGTATATAGTCATGTCACCAACTGAGGAGATCACAATCTAATCCCTTCCACAGTCATATGTCCATTGTAGTCTAAGGCCAATTTTAGGGGGAAAGCTAATCAACTTACTATCTATATATGTTTTTGGGATGTGGGAGGAAACTGGATTGCCCAAAGGAAACTCACACAAACACGGGGAGAACATACAAACTCTGTGCAGATAGTTCCGTGGCTGAGATTCAAACAGAGTAGCGGAATCCAGAGCTGCAAGAGAGTGCTACCACTATGCCACCATGCTGTGTATATTATTTACTTGAATTTGGCTAAATTATAATTTTCTTTGCTTTTAGATTATTAGAGAAGCAAATTTAAGCAAGTGAAACAACCCCAATAAAACTTACATGTGCAGACAGCGCACAGCAATTTTTCTAGTATGCAAGTAACTTACCATGTGTTTCACACAAAGCACAACTCGCATTATACATACAGCATTATTTATACAACTTGTACAATTGCAAGTATAATGCAAATTATGGAAACAATGCATGCACTGTGTACATAACGCAAGCTGCGCTATGTGCACAATGCCCACTTTGTTACTTGTGTAAATTGTGATAACTTTGCTGTGCACTGTTTTTGCACTGCAGTTTCTTCCAGCATTTGTTAAATCAACCCTTTTTTGTCATTGGAGGTATCAATGATCCTAAAAGTTAAAGACAACACATTTAGAAGGTACTGCACGAGCAACAGAAACCTATGTAGTTCAATGGGGTTACAGCTCAACGCAAGCATCCTATAATTAAGTGACAGTTCTCCTAATATAGTTGTTTGGGGGTTGAACTGCTTCCAAACTGGACACACTGGTACAACACCACCACCACCAGCACACCCTGTGAGCTGACACTCATCAGATTGTAATACCTCCACTCAGGTCTAGTTGCACATCAGGATGCTATAGCTGTCCCCTACCTTCAGGGTTCACACACCAGTTCCAATTTAAAACTTCTCTTCCAATACCAAATAAACTCCTTTGCAGTTCCCAGATAGTTAAAACCTCAAAGGAAAAGCCTCACATAGCCTAAAACTAATACATTTATTGAACTACATAAATATTCTACTCACAAATTCCTTTCTTCATAAATCACACAGAGTTTGGTCACGGGCTCTCCCCTGTTTAACTGGGCACTGGCTGGGCATATTGGGCAGAGTCTGGATGTGGAACTGAAACCATGGACACAAGCATGGGGATACCAAATGGCGTCTGGACCAACAGCGGTGTTGGATTGCGCACACCGAACCATTAGAGGGAAGGAAAATGAAAGAAAGAATACAAGAGCTAGCCAGTGCCAAACTAAATGGGTTCATATACTTTTCTTTATTTATCTTCTCCTGGCAGAGAAATTGACTTCCTAGAGCAAAGTACTTTATTTACTTTCTGTGGTTCCTTATCAGTAGCATGACTGGGCCCCGACTGGATAAAAACTGTCAGGTGCTTAAATGAATATTTACTCTTTTAGCTAGAGAATGAACAAAAGCATTGCAGCATATTTATTTTCGTGCTTGCCATTGTTCATACACATGTCCATCTCATCATGTCACATGTCACTAAAGGTTCCTTTTAATTAACTTTGTTTTGCCTGTTAATTGAAAAAGTACTAAAAAGTAGGTTCAAAAGTAGCATTAAACTTATTCTGAGCATTTTCCTCGGTTCTAAGGCCTTAAAATGTATTTTATGGATCAAATGTGAAAACTTTTCCTGTGAAAAAAAACTCAGGAAAGAAGTTAATTGAATAAAGACTATGTTCTCTTTTGAAAAGGAATGTGTGACTTTTTTTTGACAAATTAATAATGTATTTTTTGTGTTTAGTATGAAACAAAACTTTTTTGAAAACCCATCTGAAACTCTAACTCTTAAAATTTTGAAAGCAAAAGAGAGTACTACCCTAGAGTAGCACTAATCAAAATTGAAACATTACAAAAGTCTTTAGGCATGGTATCTGATAATTATCACTAGTTTGAAAGGTGGGTTTATAAAATAATAAAGAAGAAATTCATGAGATGTTCATCCTTGGATCTTTGGCAGGTAAATGTTACAGTTGCCTGTGGTGTAGGGTAATCTATAGAAGTAGTGCTTCAATTGTATGTGTAGTACAGATAAAAAATAGAACATTAGTAGCAAAGAATAGAGTCTCAAATAGTTTTCCAGTACAGGAAGTGTTAAAAAAAACGTCAGCAAAAAACTTCTCTGAGCTATTCAACTCAGTGGGTTTTATACAGTCATGTTTTCTGAAGCACTTAAACACAGCAGAAACAGTGAAAGACAGCTCAAAGTTCAAAGGTCATTATTTCTGCTTTGTTTTCTAGCTTAAAATATGGAGCGAAGTTTTTAAAAACTATTTAATGCAATGCTATAAAAAAGCTATATAAACGAAAATAAAAATATTAGACTGTTTTATTTGCTACTAATCTTCTATTCCTTATCAGTGCTACACATACAATTATAGCATAAGGTTTTTTTAAAAAGTGTTACTCAACACAGCTTATATTATTTTGTATTGTGATCTTTCAAAGTTTCAAAAAAATGAAACAATTCTTAGAAGCCCAATTTTCAAACGTTATTGTAATGCTTGACAGACCATTACATTACAGACCATTACAGACTATTTGTCCACAAATCAGCTCCTATGCCCCAATCTAACACCACCGTCTTCACCCTATGTGGTGCATCCCCATTAAAATGGGAGGTGAGGAAACAAACAAACAACACCTGCCCAACTTTGGTTACACCCAGGTGTTTAAGGTGCAAAGTATAGGAGCTGATAGTAGAGTAGACAAGAATAACCTACCAGAGCCAAAAAGAAGTAGTGACACAATCCAGAGACAGTCCAGGGTCATACACGCTAGATCAGAGGTTCACAGTCAGGGATGAGGCAATAACACAGTGTTGCTTGCGAATTTTCGCCAAAGCCATTTTCGCATCGAAAATCCCATTTTCGATTTCGCCGAATTTTCACGAAAATAAGTACTATTTTCGCTTCAAAAGGCGAAATTTCGCAATGGTATTTCCGCATTAATTTTCGCCTAAAGTCTGTTTTTTCGCGTTGAATATCTAAGCCCCCTTAAAAGCTAGAATCACCAAATTTGCAGGGTATATTAAAGAGATATGTGGGTACAAGAGGAAAAAGAAAATTTTTCAAAAAGACCTTATAGTTTTTGAGAAAATCGATTTTAAAGTTTCAAAGGAAAAAAGTATAAATTTAAATGCAGTAAATGACAGTTACTTAAGCAAACCTAGAGGTAGTGTAAATGTACTAATAGCAAAAGAAAGGGCCAACTGCCAAGTGCCAAGTGCAAAGGGCCAAGTGCAAGGGCAAAGGGCCAAGTGCAAAGGGCCAAGTGCAAGGGCAAAGGGTCAAGGGCAAAGGGCCAAGTGCAAAGGGCCAATTGCAAATGCAAAGGGCCAAGTGCAAAGGGCCAAGTGCAAAGGGCCAAGTGCAAGTGCAAAGGGCCAAGTGCAAAGGACCTAGTGCAAAGGCAAAGTGCAAAAGCAAAGGGCCAAGTGCAAAGGCAAAGGGCCAAGTGCAAAGGACAAAGTGCAAAGGCAAAGGGCCAAGTGCAAAGGCAAAGGACAATTGCAAGTGCAAAGGGCCAAGTGCAAAGGCAAAGTGCAAAGGCAAAGGGCCAAGTGCAAAGGCAAAGGACAATTGCAAGTGCAAAGGGCCAAGTGCAAAGGCAAAGGGCCAAGTGCAAGTGCAATGGGCCAAGTGCAAAGGACCAAGTGCAAGGGCAAAGTGCCAAGTGCAAAGGGCCAAGTGCAAGTGCAAAGGGCCAAGTGTCAAATGAAAAGGGCCAAGTGCAAAGGCAAAGGGCCAAGAGCCAAGGGCCCTTTGCACTTGGCCCTTTGCACTTGGCCCTTTTCATTTGACCCTTGGCCCTTTGCACTTGCACTTGGCCCTTTGCACTTGGCCCTTTGCACTTGGCACTTTGCACTTAGCCTATGACACTTACACTTGGCCCTTTCTTTTGATATTAGTACATTTACACTACTGCTAGGTTTGCTACAGTAACTGTCATTTACTGCATTTAAATGTATACTTTTTTCCTTTGACACTTTAAAATCGATTTTCTCAAAAACTATAAGGTGTTTTTGAAAAATTTATTTTTCCTCTTGTACCCACATATCTCCTTAATATACCCTGCAAATTTGGTGATTCTAGCTTGTAAGGGGGCTTAGATATTCAATGTGAAAAAACAGACTTTAGGCGAAAATTAATGCGAAAATATTCGGCGAATTTTTGCGTTTCGAAACGAAAATAGTATTTATTTTCGCGAAAATTCGACGAAAAGAATATTTGCATTTTCGCTCATCACTGCAATAACAGAGTCAGGGTAATCCGAGGTCAATACGGGCACCAATCAAGCGAGGTCGTATATCTGGCAAAGGGTCAGTCCAGGCAGCAATCAAGAATGCAACAAACACAATTGCTAACTTCCAGCTAGAGCAATATCCTGCCTCTATCTGGCCAGCAGACGCCAGTCAGCCAATCAGGTGCACTGTCATACACCCTTTGCCTGCTGTACCATACCTAGCAGGAATTACATAGATTAGCATTCAGGTGGGAGGCTTCGGTTGGACGCAATCGTGAATTGCATCGTTTACAGGGATGCCCCGTGTAGGCACATCTCCCACACGGTCCCCTCCCTAACCACTCACCTGTCAACCGCATCCTAGAAGCTGCAAAAAATAAATTTAAAATCACAAACAATGGTCCACATGACAGCCCAGGGGCCCCAGGTCTCTCTCACTCACTGGGGGCCCCAAACCACCATGCGACACCTAGAGGGAAGTGCGGGCAAGCCCTGGACCTCTCACCTCCAGGGAACTCACCCCACCACCTCTAAACTGAATGCCAACTGCAACAAACACAATTGCTAACTTCCAGCTAGAGCAATATCCTGCCTCTATCTGGCCAGCAGACGCCAGTCAGCCAATCAGGTGCACTGTCATACACCCTTTGCCTGCTGTACCATACCTAGCAGGAATTACATAGATTAGCATTCAGGTGGGAGGCTTCGGTTGGACGCAATCGTGAATTGCGTCGTTTACAGGAACGCCCCATGTAGGCACATCTCCCACACGGTCCCCTCCCTAACCACTCACCTGTCAACCGCATCCTAGAAGCTGCAAAAAATAAATTTAAAATCACAAACAATGGTCCACATGACAGCCCAGGGGCCCCAGGTCTCTCTCACTCACTGGGGCCCCCAAACCAAAAATCATGTGGACCATTGTTTGTGATTTTAAATTTATTTTTGCAGCTTCTAGGATGCGGTGACAGGTGAGTGGTTAGGGAGGGGACTGTGTGGGAGATGTGCCTACACGGGGCGTCCCTGTAAACGACGCAATTCACGATTGCGTCCAACCGAAGACTGGCGTCTGCTGGCCAGATAGAGGCAGGATATTGTCAGGATATTGTCAGCTGATCTACCTGACTAGGTAGATCAGCTGACACAAACTTATAAAGCCTGCCGTGGTGTCAGCTGACCAGGAATGTCAGCTGACACTAAGTTTTCCGGCGTCTGAGAACATATGGCTGATGCCTGTACGCGTGCTCCCCTGCATGGCTGCAATGTGTATCGCTGTTAGGAGGGAAGCTGGGGATGCCAAACTCACATGGAGACCCAGAAGTGCATGGATCGGACAGACCGGAGGGAGGAGCTGCTACCTCGCAGGACACATCAGGTAAGTTCCTGACAGTTATCTTTCCAAAACAATTTGTACCATGCATTAAAGGGGCACAATTTTAAAATTTGAAATATGTGCAAACATATACAAATAGGAAGTACATTTGTTTCCAGTGTAAAATGAGCCATAAATTACCTTTCTCCTATGTTTCTGTCACTTATAGTAGGTATTAGAAATCTGACAGAAGTCACAGGTTTTGAATTAGTCCATCTCTTCATGGGGGATTCTTAGGGATTTATTTGTTTTCAAAAAGCCCTTAGTGAATGACAGTTGCTCAGTCCAACTTCTAAAAAACTGTGTAGCAAGCAGGGAAGCTGGCCAGCAGCATTTTTTAAATCATTTTTAGGGAATATCTTTGTAAAGAATAAAAGCTTTGCTGAGAATCCCCTATGAAGAGATGGACTAGTCCAAAACCTGTCGCTTCTGTCAGATATCTACTACCTACTGTAAGTGAGAGCAACATGGGAGAAATGTCATTTATGGCTCATTTTACTATTTTATTTATCATTTTCTTATTTGTCTATATTGCACATATTTTAAATGTTACAATTTTTCGCCATAGTGCCCCTTTAAGTTGAACTTTTAGATAAAGCAGAATTGGGTCTGACCTATGATATAAACAATGCAACATTAAATTCATGAATCAAAGTTAAATTATTACAACACATGAATCTAGAGAATGATTATGCAACATATAAAAAATAAACAATTACAATTGATAAACATAAACATGAAATACCTTTCTAATTTCAGAGCTCCTTATGGGGTTATAAGAAAATTTGGATAGTACCTGGGTTCTACAACCATCTAGAAATCCCTGAACTGGGGGTTTTCAGAGATAAACAAATCCTGACAAACACAGTACATACTGTATTAAACCAACACAATATTTTTATGCACTAGTTGTTATATGTTATTACATATTCTCTTAAACTTTTTCTGCAAGTGGGCTGATTATCTATTCTATTGTATTTGAAGTATAGCTTTTGTATGTGAAGCTATTTTGGAAAACTGTTTTTAACTATGTATAAGCACGTGTACAACAATGGGTCTTAAGTATCTTAGTGGCTTGAAAGCTTTATTATCTGTCTAGAAATAAGACAACAACATGTTGTGAAAAAGTTATTCAGCAATCTTTTATGGTATACAACTGTGATTATTGGGTATATCTTTTGTTAACAATGAAAGTGATTTCTTGATTGACTTAGTAAATCTACAGTTTCAGGTTCTCATTTTTTTCCATTATGCTTTACTGATTATTACCATTCTTTAAATGTACAGTTTTCTTTTAAGGTGACATTGGCAGAGATACATTAAACTTAAAATTATTTCATAACTAGAAACATCATTTGAGATATATGTGTGCATTCAACAGAAAAAAACAAAACTGAATTTAAGTTTGACTGTATGTAAAGTTGCAATGTGTACTTAAACCTGCTGCCGACCGCTCCACGCCCATTGGCGTAAACACGGCGGCAGTCCCAGGACCACTCCACGCCGATTGGCATGAACAGCCTTCTATGGGGCTAGCAGGAGAGTGCGGGCAGGCTGCGTGCACATCTCCTGCTTGGAAGGCGGAGCTCCATTCTGCCTTCAGTCTCCTATCGGTGATCGCAGCTAAGGAGACTGTTAGACAGCAAAACTGCCGTCTAATTACTTTGAACAGCCAATAAAGAAGAGACTGGACTGGCAAGCACTTCAGGATAAAACTGTCACCACTGTATTCACACAGTGAGTAGCTTCAAGGTCACTACTATGCATCCAGAAACTTGTGACACTTTACACTGATCATAGACCATACAGTTCAAGCAGCTCCAACTGTTAGTAGTAAGCAAAGCAGAATGCAAAGCACGTGGCATGCAGGGAGCATAGGCTTAAGCAGTGCAGGCTATACTTGCTTGACCCTGTGGTGGCAGATGCGCATCTGGATGGAAGCGCCGATGCTCAGGGGTTCTCCAGGGCGACTGCCCTGACAGCCATTTCGCCCTAGCTTTCCAGGGGCCTCATCAGAGGGGCGGTGTCTCGCTACCTGGTTCCCGGTTTTTGTTATGGCTCCTCTGGGCTATTATGGCCGGTCTCGGCGCATATGGGCTTCTTTGCACAGCGCTGTGATCTGCAGCAGCGCTGTACTGGGGACAGCCGTGTTACACGTCTGTCCCCTCCAGAGTGTCGGTGGTGATCCGCTGTCATAGGCTGAAGCCTATGACAGCCGATCACAGTGATTAGCTAGCGGGGGGTGGGGGGAGGGAGGGATTTTTTATTTATAAAAAAAGCCACTGTGGGGGAGGGATCAGACTCCACTAACAGGAAGCTCTGTTGGTGGGGAGAAAAGGGAGGGGGGGGGGATCACTTGTGTGCTGTGTTGTGCGGCCCTGCAGCTTGGCCCTAAAGCTGCAGTGGCCCAATTAACAAAAAATGGCCTGGTCACTAGGGGGTTTAACACCACGATCCTCAAGTGGTTAAACAGTAGTCACAAAGTTAAATTTTCCAGCATGGTGGCGTAGTGCTTAGCTCTCTCACCTTGCAGCACTGGGTCTCTGGTTCATATCCCAGCCAGGGCTCTATTTGCACAGAGTTTGTGTGTTCTCGATGTGTCTGCATGGATTTCCTCCAGGCACTCCAGTTTCCTCCCACATTCCAAAAACAAACAGCTAAGTTAATTGGCATCCCAGTTCCCACTAAATTGGCCGAAGACTGTGCTACATACGCTAAATGATACATACGTGGACATATGACTATGGTAGGGATTAGATTGTGAGCCCCTCTGAGGGACAGTGAAGTGGCTAGACAATGTACTCTGTACAGCAATGCAGAAGATGTCGGCGCTGTGTAAATACTAAATAATAATAATTTTCGCCCACAAAGGTGAGCTTTATTTGCTAATGTCCACCCAGACTAGAAATCATAAAAGATCAGATGTGACTCCTGCGCCCATATGCAATTAACTTTTTCTCCTGAATTCTCTCATAGGTGATATTTTCAAATTTGTCAATAAAATGCCCTTTTAGCCACCAGCAAGCAAAAAAAATACTCAAAATAATTTTGATAGTAGGTTTTTAACTACTTTTTGGTACTTTTTCAGTTGCAAAGTGCTGAAAAGTTATTTTAAATAGAAGATGAAAAAATATCTCCCAGGAGAAAACGCAAAAAAAAAAAAGTTAATTGCATATGGGCCCTGATCTGAATTTTTAAGTAAATTTTTTGAATGGTAAAGGATCACAACTGGCTGCAGGAAAAAATCGAGGACTGAAGAAAGATTAGTGAACTAGTTTGTTGAGTCACTAAAGTCTCATGAAAACATCTGCAGCTATACGTTTTTCAAATAAATCCAGGACAGTCTGACTTTTTTAGAAAAAGACTGACTGTATATACTGTATGTGTGTGTCGGCAACAGTACTATTGCTAATGTTCTCTCCTTTCAGCAGATGTGGCTGAGGTGGGACAGCTTTGTAAATGGACAAGAGACAATAAAAAATATCAAGCCAGGCATAAGTAGGCTCTTACGTTCTGCATTGATCTTTACTTATTAATTACAGGCCACTACTTTTTAGAACTTAAAAGATAGAACATGTCTTACATTTATTATTTTTGTCAATGAACTGGTTTCTATTTATTATATTTTTTTTTACGTATACTTATTATATTTGCCAATGTGTTGATGCTTAATTACATAATACGCAGTCATGTAAAATGCAGTCAGTTTCCATCAATACATTTCAGGGCTTCTCCATATTACTCAACTTCTGCAGTTGAGCATCTTTCTCTTTGCTTCCGTACAGTTCACTAGCTTGCCTAACTGCCTAGCACACAAATAACTATGCCGTGTTCCTTTTTTTTCTTTTTCTGCCTGAAAGAGTTAAATATCAGGTATGTAAGTGGCTGCCTCAGTCCTGACAGGAAGCGACTACAGTGTGACCCTCCCTGATAAGAAATTCCAACTACAAAACACTTTCCTAGCAGAAAATGGCTTCTGAGAGCAGAAAAGAGAAAAAAATGGTCAATAGCTCCTAAATGTTAACTCTGGCATACATTAATGAATGTGTCATTGAGTAAAAACAATAAAACAGTTAAAACTTAAAAAGTATATTTAAACATAAAACAAAACTGTGCAATATCTTTAAAAGTCATTTTTAGGAGAAGGAAGATAGATACAATTGTGTATTTCATTTGTTTATTTTCATCTCGGGTGTCCTTTAATTCAATATTGGTTATAGACCACATATGATCTCCAACATTCTTCAGGCTTTGCAAATTACCCCCTCAAATTAGTCTCTCAGTGGCCCCTCACTGGGTATTTAGCTGCAACAAATTGATGTTTTAAGGACAACTTCTGTGAAAGAAATAATATTTTTTTGTTAATATTCCTTATATTTGCATCCTCTGTCACTGTTATAGACAAACAATTATGTTAAGTCCATTCGGCAATATTTTGTGACATAAAGGTTGTAAGACACTAATGGCACTAAAATTATAACTGTCAGAGTGGAGCTGTTGATTTCTTTTACCTTCTCAGAGATGCACAAGCTCTTTAACTTGCCATGTCAGTCTACAATATGCAGAACTACAGGAGAAAAGAGTTAGGGAAGCACTTGGGTCTTGTGGAAGCAAGGTGGCAGCATGAGCTCATGTTGCCAGCATGATGGTCAGAAGAAGAGGAAGGCAGCTGTCCTGTCAATATATGAAGACCCGAACTGACATAAAAATGGAAAAATTAGTGGACAGATTAGGAAAAACAGTTCTTTATCTGTCTAAAAATTTAATCTTAGCTCACCACACATGTTTTACATACTGTATTATCATAAAACATTCTCAGGAGTCACATTGCAAAATAGGTTAGCCCCCGGGAGAACATTGTTAAAGTTGTTCCGAATTAAATGCTGAAATTGTTTCACAGACTGAACAGTGGTTTTTAAAAGGAAATAGCCCTTCAAAATACTACAGAGATCAGCAGACATGACATGAAAGAGGCAGTAACTGTATCTTTAAAATAAAGTGAGAAGGAGAGGAAGAATGCCTTACCTTGCTTGTCACTGTGGTGAAGTATACAACACAAATATACACAGGAACATAGATGCCTCACCTATTTTCCATCTACAATACCAAAAGAGTAATACAAGAAAAATAAATGGAGCACCACTATGGTCCCATAAAACAAATAACCTTTATTTGTAGTGGACAAAAATGGACTTAAAACAGCAGAAGGAGTAATCACTATCCTAACATTGACACATACTACAAAAAAATCAGTTACATTGCCAATGAGCATTGATAAACCATTTAAACAGCCTAAACTCACGCACATGGTACTGTACTTGAAACCATATGCACAGGCAAGAGTCGTTAGTAAATAAGCATTATGAATAACACATTTTTATGTAAAATAACAACATGGATTTTGGTTGCAACTTACTCATAACCTCAGCAACGCTGACAATGTTTCTGTTGTCTGGTAAGTCCTACTCCACAGGGCAATATAAACTGTGCAATGTACCTTGCTCAGAGAGGTTTGTAAACTCCAGCAGGGGTTTGGCAAGTTGGGATGGAGAAGCAAACTCTGATCTGGTCACTGGACCTGTATGTTACAAACTAGCAACAAAAACGCTTGCAATCACATCATGTATGAACAAGGGCCTGTTTCTACTACACGCAGACTGGATGCAGAATGGATGCAGAAAAACTGACTCCAATGAATGCCTATGGGGAAATCTGCATCAGAAAAAATGTGTTTAGCGGAAACAGGCCCAGAGATATTCATTGGAGTCAGTTTTTCTGCATCCAATCTGCGTGCAGTGGAAACAGGCCCTAATACAGTTGTCTTTTAGTCCCCGTTTTTGTGCAGTAATAATTGTCAGCTATAGCATGGTGGAGTGCAGAGGTTTAACTTTACTTGCAATGTTCAATCATATGGTAACACTCCCTCCTTGCACTTGCTGTCAGTCACATATTTTCTGAATGATGTGAGCATGGCGATTTTGTCTCCAGCAAAATAAGCTCAGCCAACCATACACTTCTAGGTGCATCATCTAGATAGGCTCTACACTGGAGGCGTCTCCTACCTACTTGCTTTGCTCAATTCTCAATGGCCTCAATTCACAAAGCATTACTACAGGTGATAAAACTAAAATTTAGATTTTACTAGTGACTAGTGAGGTGAATTGCAGACTTGTGAGGTTGTGAGATACGTTTCAATTCACAAAGAACAATGCATCTGGTAAAACAAATTTGTAAGGTTATAGAAGGGAGGAAACAGAGGACAAAGAAAATATAAAAACTAATGAAACTATTCAGGAAAATAGGAAAGTTAATAAAAACATATTATTCTAATTTGATGTTGTATAACACAAATCCACAATAAAATTGTGACGTAATTAAAAATGGTTGATAGGATATTGATGGTTTTAAAGATAAACCATAACCAAGAATTGAACGTCATCCCAATCAGTAGCTGATACCCCCTTTCCCATGAAAAAATCTTTTCCTTTTCACAAACGGATCATCAGGGGGCTCTGTATGGCTAATCTTGTGGTGAAACCCCTCCCGCAGTGTGATGTCAGGACAATGGTTCTGACATCACACTGTGGGAGCCTTGTTGCATTCTGGGAAATAACAGCTGCCAGCAGTAAAAATGTCACCATGTGATAAATGTCACAAAAAATGAGGGAGAGGAAAGATTTTGCAATGGCAAACATTGACTAAATCATTTATACATAATTATTGTACAAATTAAACACTTTTTTATTACATTATTTTCACTGGAGTTCCTCTTTAAGCTGACACATTTTATGTTCGTTTTATGCAGCTTGTATTTTACTTGTCAGTATAAGAAAAAAAATGCTATCTGCATCACATCTTTCATCTATTTTCCTTGCACTGCAATGATCCATCAAGTACAAAATGAAATACACGTGATTCAATAAAATACTGAATGAAAGACCAAATGATTAGGGATACTCATTCAGATTCTTAAAAGAAATATCTGCATTTCCAATCGGAACTCGGAAAATTGGAAATGGATTTTTGTGGAAAGTCAACATTACCAAAACTCAAAAATTTGAGCCCAATCACAGAACTCGTAAGCTGTGGGCCAATCAGATAATGCAGAGTCAAAACTGTTTGGCCAATGAGAGAATGGAAAAAATGACCAATAAGAGACTCTTCGGGAATCAGGAAATGGAAATTTGGATTTCTGCGGAAAATACCGATTACTGCAACTCAGTACTTTTAGCCCAATCACAGAACTCCGAAGCATTGGACCAATCAGAGAATGCAGAGTCAACTTGGAAGTTTTGGGCCAATCAGAGAATGCAAAAAATGACCAAAAAAAGACTAATACGAAATCAAAAATCGTTAATCAGAATTTCCGTAGAATTGGAAATCAGCATTCCTGACCAACCAGACCCATGATGTAAAAGCCTTTGTGAATTGTCATACAGTTTTTTTTGATAATTTATCAAACTATTACCGATTGTGTGAAAATGTTCTTGAATTTTTTTTTTACCACATGCTGCAAATTGCCACTCATACATTTTTTTCTTACCGAACAGATCTTCGGGAATGAAAGCCAATGTGTTACAAGAGTCTGGGTGGGGGAAGGGGGAGGGGGGAGGAGACTAAAATCTAAAATCTATGCATTCTGATCATGTGACATATGTTTTGTCACCAAATTTAAGTCTGATATTTTTCCATGTCTTAAAGTAATGCTGCCCATATAAATAAAGCCAATACAATCAAGTATTTGCAGACGTGTTGCCAGTTTGCAGCCTAGTAGCAAAGATCAGTCACAGGAAACATGTAAAAAGTCAATTTCGGGTTTCAGACCTTGGGGTTGACTGCTCAGAAATGAAAAATCAATGAATAGTACACCTGAACTGAGAGGGATATGAAGGCTGCCATATTTATTTCCTTTTAAACAAAACCAATCACCCTGCAGTCCTGTTGATCACTTTGGCTGAAGCAGTGTCTGAATCGCAAACCTGAAACAAGCATGTGGCTAATCCAGTCCACTTTATTCAGAAACACCTGATCTGAATGCTAGTTCAGGGTCTATGGCTAAGAGCATTAGAGACAGAGGATCAGCAGGAAAGCTAGACAATCTGTATGGCTTAAAAGGAAATACATTTGTCAGCTTCCATATCAGTTCCATTGTAATTTAAAAAAAAATAATATATATATATATATATATATATATATATATATATATATATTTCTTCACCTGTTCATAATTGTAATATATAATCCCTTAATTATATTTCTAGCGAGTATTGCATTGCAATGTATGACCAGTTGGCTCATAGGGTTATTCACCTGGTTATGTCCTAGTTTACTACAATTTTTAAATCTCCTAGTTTCATAACATTTCTCCCCTTTAAATTAACAAACTCACTTGCATGTAAACTAATTCCTTTCCCATGAAAGTCCCATTTATGAGGCTGTAGGCTGTACACATGTCTTTCTAGCCTGTAGGAGGGTCAACAGAGTGGTGCAGGTGTGATGTCACATGGGAGTCAGGTGAGTTGGGAGAGCAGCACTCTCAGTTGGCACTCAACCAAAGCATTCCACCAGGCTGATCTGTGGCCGAGGCCAAGGGGGTCAGGGGCTGCTCAATACGGTGGATTCTCAGCAAAGGTGGTTGTTATTGGCCACCACAGACAAGTTTTAAGCTTGCATGTGTATACACACTTACTTGTTTTACTAGAATTACTAAAGAAATCAAAAAGGTGTTGATGCACTTTTAACCAACAGAGGCTATGCACATGTACTATTTAATTGGCTGTCTACATGTACAGATAGGAGATGACTGTTTGCCTTTACAAGCCTCTTCCTATGTCTTATACTACTGCTGAACCTGCTAAGAACAATTTTATTATTTTAAAATATCAATTCTACCTATTCATTTGAATAAAGCCGATGACATACAGCTCCTTAAGCTGCTTATTATACTTTTTCAGATGCTGATGTGTTAGAATGTTTAACTGTAGGGCAATTAGGCCTGGAACCCATTAGCAGTACATGTCATTCTCAAAAAATGTGCATATTGTGATAAAGTTCATTATTTTCTGTAATGTACTGATAAACATTAGACTTTCATATATTTTAGATTCATTACACACACCTGAAGTAGCTCAAGCCTTTTATTGTTTTAACCACTTCACAACTGAGGGGTTTTACCCCTGAAACACCAGCGCAATGTTTACCTTTCAGCGCTGGTTCCATTTCCCTATTACTGTAATGTGATTGGTTATTGGGGACTGGGGTCCCCATAGCCAATGATTGAACTGCAGAGCCCGGGTTTGTGTGCGCGCGAGCGGGTCGCTGGGGCACGCGATCGCGCGCTGCACGTTTGTTTACGTTACTTTGTTATGAATGAAGACGGCTTCAAACAGAAGCTGTCTTCATTCTATTCGCAATCGGCGAGTCTATTTGGATTTAGGAACGCTTGTTCCTAAAGTCAAATTAGTCACCTGCTGTGCGGGCTGGCTGGAGTGTGCACGCGAGGTCCCCGCCCACTCCCAACCAGTAAACAAACAAGTACGCCTTTCTCCGTCCCTGGGGGTGAATCGGTGCGCAGAGGGACAGAGAATGTTAGCACTGGGGGGGGGGGGGGGTAAGTGGTTAATATTCATGATTTTGGCTTACAGCTCATGAAAACCCGAAATTCCTATATCAAAAAATTAGCATATCATGAAAAGGTTCTCTAAACGAGCTATTAACCTAATCATCTGAATCAACTAATTAACTCTAAACACCTGCAAAAGATTCCTGAGGCTTTTAAAAACTCCCAGCCTGGTTCATTACTCAAAACCGCAATCATGGGTAAGACTGCCGACCTGACTGCTGTCCAGAAGGCCATCATTGACACCCGCAAGCAAGAGGGTAAGACACAGAAAGAAATTTCTGAACGGCTGTTCCCAGAGTGCTGTATCAAGGCACCTCAGTGGGAAGTCTGTAGGAAGGAAAAAGTGTGGCAGAAAACGCTGCACAACGAGAAGAGGTGACCGGACCCTGAGGAAGATTGTGGAGAAGGACCAATTCCAGATCTTGAGGGACCTGCGGAAGCAGTGGACTGAGTCTGGAGTAGAAACATCCAGAGCCACCGTGTACAGGCGTAAGCAGGAAATGGGCTACAGGTGCCGCATTCCCCAGGTCAAGCCACTTTTGAACCAGAAACAGCGACAGAAGCGCCTGATCTGGACTACAGAGAAGCTGCACTGGACTGTTGCTCAGTGGTCCAAAGAGCTTTTTTCGGATGAAAGCAACTTTTGCATGTCATTCGGAAATCAAGGTGCCAGAGTCTGGATGAAGACTGGGGAGAGGGAAATGCCAAAATGCCTGAAGTCCAGTGTCAAGTACCCACAGTCAGTGATGGTCTGGGGTGCCATGTCAGCTGCTGGTGTTGGTCCACTGTGTTTTATCAAGGGCAGGGTCAATGCAGCAAGCTATCAGGAGATTTTGGAGCACTTCATGCTTCCATCTGCTGAAAAGCTTTATGGAGATGAAGATTTCATTTTTCAGCATGACCTGGCACCTGCTCACAGTGCCAAAACCACTGATAAATGGTTTACTAACCATGGTATTACTGTGCTCAATTAGCCTGCCAACTCTCCTGACCTGAACCCCATAGAGAATCTGTGGGATATTGTGAAGAGAAAGTTGAGAGACGCAAGACCCAACACTCTGGATGAGCTTAAGGCCGCTATCAAAGCATCCTGGGCCTCCATAACACCTGAGAAGTGCCACAGGCTGATTGCCTCCATGCCACGCCGCATTGAAGCAGTCATTTCTGCAAAAGGATTCCCGACCAAGTATTGAGTGCATAACTGAACATAATTATTTGAAGGTTGACTTTTTTTGTTTTAAAAACACTTTTCTTTTATTGGTCGGATGCAATATGCTAATTTTTTGAGATAGGAATTTTGAGTTTTCATGAGCTGTATGCCAAAATCATCAATATTAAAACAATAAAAGGCTTGAACTACTTCAGTTGTGTGTAATGAATCTAAAATATATGAAAGTCTAATGTTTATCAGTACATTACAGAAAATAATGAACTTTATCACAATATGCTAATTTTTTTTAGAAGGACCTGTACTTTACTAAGTGCTTGTAATTTGAAAAGCTCTTGCTAATCTAAATCTATGGGTGTGATCCCACTTGAGGGATGTGATTTTATTAAAATCATTTATTGCATTACATAAGCAAGAGCTTTTCAAAATCACTAGCACATAGAAAGGTCTGCTCGTGGGTTTGAGCCCTTACATCCTATCCATAACATTTTTTTTTATTCTACAACTTTTTTTAATTTCTTATTCTTTTCTTTTTTCTTTTCTTTTTTCTTTTTTTTTGTTTTTTTACATAAAAACTATGTTACCCCATACAAACAAATTGAAGAATTAAATACTTTGTAATGATTATCTTTAAATAAAAGTTTCCCTAATCATCTAATATCTCTATAAAATAAGGGCAAGAAATAATTGCAAATTGGTGCGTTTTTTGAGATTCCGCTGGAACTTTAAAAAGGAATTTATGTTACTCATAGTGACATATCCAGAATCCAATTAGGAATTTAGTAACTTGGAAGAGATGCTTGAGAGTTTTAAATCTAAAATGCTAGCGTATACCCCAGGTGGTACATGGGAATGAATCATGCATGTAGAAAATCTCAGCTGTTTGCAAAACACCACTGTGAAGTGCCAGGGCCATTATGCAAACAATAAAAAGAACAATTGATCTGTTTTTCTTTTTGCATTAGCAAAGTATTAAGGAATAAAATAGTTGAGAAGCAAAATGACCAGCCTTTATTCTCTCCCCAAAACAAACTCCAAAGTTTTAATTAAAACTAATTATATTCCCTTGCAGAAGGTTGTGAAATGAAAATGAGTGTCATATTTAACATTTTGTATTAAGTCCTTCATGAATTTATTTCCATTTCATTCCAAAGATATTACTTTCTGGAACAAGTCGAGCTGAGGCACCTGCAACAAGTCTGAATATTTGGAAGAAGACTCTAGTGTGGAACTATTGTTTCCAAAATTCTTCTTAGAGTAAACAGCATCCTCAAGTGCCCATGCTAACTGCCCACTTTGGAATTACTGGTTGTGTGGAGATATTTTTTTTATTTTTTTTTGTGGGAAAAGTACACACACAGATGTTGTAATGAATAAATGAAAAATAACACTAAATCAATTTTTTTCGATATATCATATAACATGGTTATTATGCCACAGATGCATAAACATAGTTTTATACAAACTTTGAAAACTCATCCAGTTGTAGTATGTCGGGTGATTAAAATAATATCTCAAAACTGATCATTAAGTTTAATAACACTTTATTTCAGGCTATCTCCTTTAATAGATACAGCTATAGAATGAATTGACAAATGGGGTTTATTAGGAGCACAAACACCTTTATATTTAAATGTAACATTTATTACATTTGTGTGGGATCGGCCAATTTGCAAAAAGTGTATACAAATAACACTGACAAACTTGATTTGCACAAAAAGTCCATAACTGCCTGGCGTTTGTTCCATGGCCTTCCATCATAAACAACTGTCTGGATAGTGTACAGTCTCAGACATAGAATATCAGGGTTCAAATCTTGTCTCTACCTAATTAGTAAGGAGTCCTTAGGCTAGACTCCCTAACACTGCAGTGTGGCCTATTGAGCGTGTCCTCAAGTGCTGTGAGTTGAAAAGCAGAAGAGTTTTAGAATTATTATTGTTTATTATAAGAGATCCTATAAAAAATGTATTAATCTTGCTTGTGATTTCTTAGCAAAATGTTAAAATCTGAGAAAGAAGTCTCCCAAGGACGGACAATCCCATTGCCAAAGTCATCTGTAATCACTAAAGACAGTGCATTCCCCAATGAAAGGAGTGTACTAATCTCTCCCACATGCTCAATCGTTCCTCAGACATGGTTTAAAAAAAATTGGAATGGGCAGTGTGTTTTTTTGTGGAATTCATGCTTATAAATGTTATTGTTTTAAAAATACTTGTTATAAGATATTTATCGCCTACACAAATTTACAAATTTTAAGAAAATATAATAAATGTAATGTTTTAATATTATGATATTTGTGTTCCCAAGTAACTTTGGTTAACGGTGGGGAAGGTGAACATAATATAGTGGAACCTTGGTTTGTGAGCATATCATTTGGTGCAGGAACATGCTTGTAATCCAAAGCACTCCTATATTAAAGGGACATTTTCTAAACAAGAAAGAATGGAAACTCAGATGATTCGTTTCACAATCCAAAAACATTTGCTGAAAAATATTTAATATAAAGTAGTGCACAGTATAAAGTAAAATGCATATAGTAAATCAAATCAACCTGCACTTTACTTTTAAAAAGAATTGAGGCCGGCAGAGACGAGAGAATGAGGGTTATTGTGTACATAGGAAGACTTTCACTATATCAAATAAATCATTGCTATCTGTTATCTGTAAATAAATATTTTTCTTTTTGTGCAGCTTTAGCATAGAACTTCTCTAGTGACAGTTGCTTTTTCCTACTTTTGGGAATTTCACGGAAATGTCACACTTAAAGGAATACTATCGATACCCAAGTGTTCTAAAATGACAATGTACAAATAATGTCTAAGTAGCTGTGTAAACATTTTCCAACTTTTCATGTTAAATATCAAAGGCAAAAGCTGTAATTTATTGAGGGTAGGATTTAGCTATATTGGGACAAATCAATTGCAGAAGGGGTGTCTGCTTCAATGCACAGCCAGAGTTGCATATCAGACTACACAAAGCAAATATCAAACTCTGAAAGCAAAAACAGTATGAAAAGCTATGAGAATTAGTTACATTTCCTCTGCTCTCTTCAGGCACGTCAGTCAGAAACACAGGACACAGAAGCTGTAGCTGCTGGGAGCTCTCTCTCTCTGTCACACACAGAGCTGAACACAGAGTTAACTGATCTAGTGTGAGGGGAATTTCCCCTCTCCTCATGGCTCAGTCAGCAGTCAGTTTTTGTGTCAGTAAAGTTTGAAAGTATTTTGCTAACAGTAAACAAAGAAGTTGCTACTAAAATATATACACCAGTACTTAGCAGCACTTCCCAAACAATGCCTGTGTCAAATGAAAAAAATATGTGAATCGATAGTATTCCTTTAACAGTCAATAGTTTTGTATTATGTGCAATTCTGCAGTGTCAAAGAAGGGAAGAACCATCGGCTCAGTTGTAATGACATGACCCAGGTAGATACTGTTCTTGCATATCAAGATGTTGCTTGCTTATTAAGACAACATTTCATAAAAATGTTTGCTTGTCTTGCAAAGTGCTTTCAAACCAAGTAATTTGTAATCCAGGGTTTTAGCATGTATATATATTTTTTCTCTGTTAGTGATTCATATCTTTTGTAATGTCAACTATAGAAAGTCCTTCAAGTTTCTACTTATAGGTGTCAGTGTTTCTTTCCAGTTTACAGCACCTTTGAAATCAACTCTGACTGGTGTACCTTCCGTGTATTGGGCAGCAAGGTGGCATAGTGCTTTTCACCACTGGTTCCCTGGTTCGAATACCAGCCAGGGGATTATCCATTATCTGAAAAGAGTTTGTATGTTTCCCTCATGACCGCATGGGTTTCCTCTGGGCTGTCTGGTTTCCCCCTACATCCCAAAAACATGCGGATACGTTTATTGGTTTCCCCTAATTTGGCCCTTGACTACGATACATACACTACAAGAAGTGGATAATATACTCTGTATACTCTATATACTCTGTACTGCGCTGCGGAGGGTGTCAGCGTTATCTAAATAGTAAATAATAATAATAATAATAATAGTGAGATTGTATTTCAATAGTTTCCCGCTCCAACTTAGCAAGTACTAAAAATAACCTTGGATTGGGGTGCAGCTTTTATAATAACTACAAAATTACTACAGAATTAGGATGTTAGACGGACTTTTTCTAAGGTAGTTAAATCTTCTAACAAAGCAACCCTGTGATAATATATATATTTTATAAAAATATTATTAATCCTATTTGCCACATTTAAAAAACAATATTTGTTGCAAAATAAATGAAAAAGTCAACTTGGCATTCAGATAGCTTAGTCCTATCATGTAATGCATTCTTATGTATTTTTATTGCTGTTAATATTGTGCATTTATGCAGCAATGTTATAATTTGTACAACTGTTTTCAAGGGAACCTGAAGTGAAAAATAATACAAAGGCTGTCATTTCATTCCAGTATAAACAATGCCAGTTGCCTGGCTTTCATTCTGAGTTTATGGCATAATGCTGGGTACACACTATGAGATTTTCTGGTCGATTTACTGTCAGATCGATTATTTCCAACATGTTCGATTTGCTTTCCGATCGATTTCCGAGCATTTTCCGATCGATTTCCTATTAAAGTGCATGGAAATCGATCGGAAAATGCTCGGAAAATGATCGAAAAGCAGATCGGACATGTTGGAAATAATCGATCAGACAGTAAATCGACCACTGGAGGAGCTGTGGGTGAGGTGTGTTTAGTTTATAGAGAATTAGGGTATTAAAACAAACAAAAAAAGTATGTGGCTTTAGGAATTCCCTATAAACTATATGTAAGGGGCACAATTATGCAATGAATAAAAGTTTATCTCGGATCCACTTTAACAACTATAACAATTACAACAACAACAACAACAACAACTAACATTTGTAGAGCGCTTTTCTCCCATAGGACTCAAAGCGCATAAGCATGGCTCAGACCATCGTGGTACAGAGGAAGAATTTTATAAGTCCGGAAATGCCAGGCTAAACAGGTGGCTTTTCAGTCTGGATTTGAATAGCTACAGGGATGGTGCTGTCTTTACTGGGTGTGGCAGGAAGTTCCAAAGAGTAGGGGCAGCATGACAGAAGGCTCTATCTCCAGATTTTTTGAGGTGAACTCTGGGAGTGACCAAGTTTATAGAACTTACTGATCTGAGGTTGTGATTTGTTAAGAGCCAAAACAGGGCTGGGCCAAAGTTCTCCAGCACCCTAAGCAGAAACTTAAAGGTGCGCCCCCATCCCCTTCCCTGGTAATTTGGGTGCGATTCACAGCCAAGAAATTGGGCACTGCCTTAGACGCACATGTTAAAGTGTAGAATTACTGGCCACAACAAGTGCCCAAAATTTATATCAGCAGGGACAGCACATCGGTGGTGGTGCTGGAGTTCCGCTACCCTGTAGCAGTGGAAATAGTGGAAAAGGCACTGGTGGAGTTCACCAACCTAAGGCAGGTACCCTTAGTGGCAGGAATAGCAATGATGGTGTTTGACAGTGCTGGTGTCAGTTTTAGGAGTAGGTAGGGTTTTTTAGTACTGAATTGCTTTCACACTAACTCCAACTCTACCTTACATAGGATGAATGTAAAGGCTTAAACACACACTCCAATTTTTCCTTTAGATTGACAGATTGATGAATAGAGATGTAGCGAACGGTTCGCTGGCGAACGGTTCAAGGCGAACTTTGGTGGTTCGCGTTCGCCTGGACCAAGCAAACTTTTGCGGAAGTTCGATTCGCCCCATAATGCACTATGAGGGTCAACTTTGACCCTCTGCATCACAGTCAACAGGCACATTGTAGCCATTCAGGCTACATTAAGCCCAGGAGCCCCCCCCCCCTTATATAAGGCAGGTTTGCTGGCCATTACACCCACTCGTGTGCCTGCTAGAGACAGACTAGGGAGAGCTGCTGCAGACTTGTTCTCCTAGGGAGAGATTAATTAGGCTCTTGGCTTGCTCCTGGCTGATTGTTATTGCTAAAATATCACCCCTCAACAGCTCTTTTGAGAGATAATGTTTTCCAGATGTGTGTTGTTTTTTTTGTGTGTTGCTCACTGACATTATACAGCCCTATCTGTTGCAGCTGGACCTTGGTAATAGTTATTATTGTGCCAGCCAGGCCCTGCCTAACTATCTATACTGGGACACCTACCTATGCCTACCTAACTACTGGGGCACCTACTTACCTATACGGGGACACCTACCTACCTACCTATACTAGGGGACCTACCTATGCCTACCTATATATACTGGGTCTCCTACCTATGCATAGCTAACTACTGAGTCTCCTACCTATGTCTAGCTAACTACTGAGGCACCTACCTATGCCTACCTACCTATACTGGGACTCCTACCTATGCCTAGCTAACTACTGGGACACCTACCTATGCCTACCTACCTATACTGGGACTCCTACCTATGCCTACCTAACTATACTGGGACTCCTACCTATGCCTAGCTAACTACTGGGACACCTACCTATGCCTATCTTCCTATACTGGGACTCCTACCTATGCCTACCTACCTATACTGGGACTCCTACCTATGCCTACCTACATACAAGAAGATAATAAGGTCGTTGCTTCATTGTGGACAGACCAAATTTGATCAGCTGGACAGTCACTGTTGTTCTATCATTGAGCTACCACAGCCCGGCGACCATATGGGCTTGAAAACCGCCACGGCCTACACTCTCGCCATGGTGTGCACCAGTCCAGCACGGCCGTCACTACGCAAACAGCTGTTTGCGATGCATTACACAGTGAGTTTGGTGCGTCAGTGTGAAGAAGAACTCTAATTACACTCCCTGATTGATATATACACATGCAAGATGTTTTTAAGCACTTTAGGCCTGCAATTTAGCATTCAATGTAATTTCTGCCCTTAAAACGCTGCTTTGCGTCACATCCAGATTTTTCCCCGGGACTTTGGGCATGTATCCCACTCCGCCATGCCCCCCTCCAGGTGTTAGACCCCTTGAAACATCTTTTCCATCACTTTTGTGGGCAGCATACATTTTTCCATTTTTCAAAGTTAGCATCCCCATTGAAGTCTATTGCGGTTCGCAAACTTTTTTGTGAACCGAACCTTCCGCGAAGGTTCGCGAACCGAAAATCGGAGGTTCGCAACATCTCTATTGATGAATACTTTCTAGCATGTCTCGTCATCGGCTTAGTGCATAGCCTTAAGAGGTGGCGGGAGGGCATGAGAGTAAGAAAGAGAGAGAGGAGAGAAAAGGGAGGAGAGAGAAGAGAAAGGAGAAAGAAGAGAGAGAAAGAGAGAGAAAGAGAGAGAAATAGTGAGTGAGTGAGTGAGTGAGTGAGTGTGTGTGTGTGTGTGTGTGTGTGTGTGTGTGTGTGTGTGTGTGTGTGTGTGTGTGTGTGTGTGTGTGCGTGTGTGTGTGTCTTTTTCACATTACTCTCCCTCCCTTCCTTCATACCTTCTCACTTCAGGTGTCCAAATGCAACACCTGGATACTGTAAACAATCTATGACTTCCTTCAACAGGACCCACAGTGACAGGCATTCAACCCTTGTCCAATCCAAGCCACAGCAAGTTGAGGAGTCAAGGAACACATGACCAATCTCAGCAGGCAGCACTACAGGAAGTCGACGATGCGGCAGTGAGAGCAGAAACCAGCTTCCTGCTGTTGCCCAGCAACACAAATGCACAGCCACGTGACATCTCTCTGATGACAGAGCGGTTTGTAGCACAGAGTGGGCGGGCAAGCACGCCGGAAGACTTTGTGATTGCCTGGCACCTGGTCTGGAGATCCCAGGATGATAGCGCCAGAGCAATGGGAACTGGGGGAGGGTAGCAGTGCAAAGGGACAGGCTGAGGACCCTGTGGAACATGATGGAGGGAGGGGGAGGGGGTGCGCAGAGGAATGTGCACTCACAGTGCTGAGCTCAGAGGCTGTAGCCTCTCCAGCCTCTGCCTCGGCCTGGCTCTGGAGCCAGATTATCAATCAGTACATTTTTAGATTATGAAAGTAAATTGGGGAAGACACAGAGAACCCTTGCAATGTTGCAAATACAAGGACAGTCTATAAACTCAATGCAGATGCCCTAGTAGATTTCAAACGTGGCACTCCAGAGCTTCAGTGTGAGAGTGCCTACCACTTGGCCATCATACATTAATTTCCAAACACATACATATAGCAAGTCACACCTATTTTTAATATAATGAAGGCAACATAAAAAAATGTAGACAGTTCTGAAAATCTGCACTGTACTGAAAAACACAAAGTGCTATAAGCAGTACTTAGTGCTTATTAAACAGTAAAATCATCCACTAATTAAAGGATATATTACTATACACTAACCCTAATAGGAGTAATTAAGCAAGTCAGTCATCAGTCAGTCATTAATTATTTAATGTAGACATTAGATTTCAATTCAGGTCTAGTATTCTTATATGATTAAATATGACATCCAAGAAGGAAGCTTTTCTGAAGCAATAACCACAAATTACTAAGTAAGACATTTCTCTGATGCCACTGAAAAGTTATAACCTAATGATCAAATACATTAGCAAAACTTTATTTATTACTTAAAACCTCTGCCTTGTGATTGAGCTACCCTTGGATTTTGACCTTAAATGCTTCATATATGAATCATACATCTGCACTAACACTTCCAATTCTTGCAGAGTTTCATCGTTTCCATTTTTCATGTTCCTGCCAAGTAAAGCATTAGATCTCCATGTACCGAGTTTTAAGTTAGAAAAGGAAATGTTTGGATTAGTTCCTGTTTATAGCAATCTAAATGCCAATTGCAGACATAACAGCTACAGCTTAACAAATAGAGCATTGCACATATAAAAGAACAACATGAATATTCTGGATTTTTGAAAATGATATTTACAGTCTTCTATGTCTTGTGCATGGAAACAATAAACTAAAGTCACCAGTTAAAAAATGTACATCATAGGATTAGGAGGTCGTTTAAAGTTGGATATTTAAATCCCATTGCTATTGTGATGTCAAAACCAGGATTACCATTTTCTAGGAAAATACCAATTTTTGGGGAACCTTTGTTGAACTTTTCTCAATAGCACATCCAATAGAAAGTTATATAATTGGACTTAGACATTATTGCAGTCACTTATGGTCTTACTGATATTGGGTGCTTTACAAATAGCCAATTTAATTCAATTACTGACATTTTTCCTATGACTAAATGGATGCGTCAGAAAGAAATGTCTGAAGACTAAATGTAACTTTATTTTATAATCAAACTGCATCAAATATCTTGGTGTTAGTCTGTGCTAGGACTTGGGTAGTGATAGCCCGAATGGTTCGCCCGCGAACGGTTCCCGGAGAACTTCCGTGGTTCGCGTTTGCGGAGAACCGCAAACTTTTCCGGAAGTTTAAATCGCCCCCATAGTGCATCATTAGGGTCAACTTTGACCCTCTAGATCACAGTCAGCAGGCACATTGTAGCCAATCAAGCTACACTCCCTCCTGGAGCCTCACCCCCTTTTAAAAGGTAGGCAGTGTCAGGCTTTTCACTCACTCGTGTGCCTGCAGTAATTAGAGAAGGGAGAGCTGCTGTGCAGAGACCTATAGGGAAAGCTTAGTTAGGCTCTTGTAGAATTGTTAGCTTGCTCCTTGCTGATTCTTATTGCTAAAAGAAAAACCTGCAACAGCTCTTTTGAGAGCTAATCTTGTTCTTGTGATCTATTTTTTTTTTGTGTGTGGCCCACTTGCATTATATACAGCCCTGTCAGTCAGTCACAGCTGGCCTTTGACCCCTTGGTGGTATAATTACTACTGTGCCAGGTGCACATTATAATACCCATCACTGCATATACCTACCCGTTGTTCACTTCAGTGCACTCACCTACCTACGTGAGCGCACCCAGTGTCACTGTGCCTGTCCGGTACCTGTCTGTGTGTGACAGGTGCAAATTGTAATACCCATCACTGCATATACCTACCTGTTGTGTTCAGTGCACCCACCTACCTACGTGAGTGCATGCAGTGAGATATACCACTCCGTGCATACCTGTTAACTGCACCTGTGTGACTGCACATTGTATTAGTCAAGTCAGTGCATACCTTTCACTTCATCCCCCCCAATATGGACAAAACAAAAGGCAGAGGCAGGCCACCTGGCGGGTCTGTTCGAGGTCACTCTGTCGTGATTTTGTGCGGCCCTCGTACAGTGTTCAGAAGAAGGCACGTGCCATCAACCTAGCAAGGAAATGAGCAGCACTACTTAAAAACAGACTAGTGCCTACCTGCAAAAGAGTGCAAGCCCCACTTGTGGGGTCGAATACACACCGAGCATACACATGACCTGTCTACCACTAGAGGAGGATGATGGTTTCCATTAACAGCTTGCATGCAACCTATTAAGTACTCGTCCCTCCCCCTGCGAAGAAGTCAATCCTCCATGGGAGGGGCCTAACACCAACTAAATCCTAACCTATGTATATGCATAGCCTGGGTGCGCTACCAAATAAAATTGAAAAATCGAAAATTGCGCAAAAGGTGGATCAGCGCAACACCAGGCCGCCTCCGAATGGCCTCCAATCAGAGATGCACTGAGCCCCTCCAGGAACTACAAACGCACCTTGAACCCAAACAGAAGCTCTGCATATACACCAAAAGCAGGTAGGCACTAGTCTGTTTTTAAGTAGCGCTGCTCATTTCCTTGTACTATGTACTCATTTAATTCATTTTTGGTCAGCTGCTCCCACTTAACAGCCATGCTTTTGGTGTATATGCAGAGCTTCTGTTTGGGTTCAAGGTGCGTTTGTAGTTCCTGGGGGGGCTCAGCGCATCTCTGATTGGAGGCCATTCTGAGGCGGCCTGGTGTTGCGCTGATCCACCTTTTGCGCAATTTTCGACGTGCCATCAACCCCCAAATTTGTCAGGACGTACTTGACTATTTAACACAGAACACCTCATCTTTCTCAGCTTCCGCACGGAAGCGTGACATATCTTCCTCCTACTGTTCTGATTTTGGCACCCCACTTAACACTCAGTCGGCCGCCACCACCACAGTGGCATCACCCCAGGGCTCAGGAAATGTGTTTTTGTGTCTGCCTCAGATGAGAGAATTGCCATCTGTACTCTCTGCCACCGAATATTGAGCCGTGGAAAGACCAAGACCCGCGTAGGGACAACTACCTTATGAAGGCACATGATTACAAAGCAAAAACTGCAATGGGATGACCACCTGAGGAAAAGCAGCACACAAAAGCAAAGCCACACACCGCAGTGGAAGACACCAGGCTGCAATTTTTTCTCAAAAAAGGTGATACCTAAACTGTAGCATGATATTGATAGGCAAGTGGTGACATCTCTGGCACACAGTGTTGGGCCAAGGTTCCATCTGACCACGGATGCCTGGTCTGCAAAATACGGTCAGGCCTGCCCGAAGACTAAGTCAGTCCCCACACACACAGCATCTCTGCCTGCACGCCGTATGACTGCCTGCCCCAAGACTAATTCGCTCCCCACACAGCATCTCTGCCTGCAGGCCGCTTGACTGCCTTCTCCGCCACCACCAGGACTCCAGATGTATTCCTGAATTTTTAAGGCAGCTATAATAATTTTTCTGTTGTGTGTACATGCCTGCCTAATTTTTCTGGCTGCACTGCAGCTGCAACAACAAAACAAAAGGCATGTACATGTGACAATTCCCCTTCGTAATCATTACCTTGCCGTGGTGAAGGGGCTTGAGTATCACAATGAAGCAATGACCGCCGGCTATATGGGTGTCTTGGGGGGGGGGCACACCCAAGATCATAAGGTCATTGCTTCATTGTGGACAGACCAAATTCGATCAGCTGGACAGTCACTGTTGTTCTATCATTGAGCTACCACAGCCCTGCGACCATATGGGCTTGAAAACCACCACGGCCTGCACTCTCGCCATGGTGCGCACAAGTCCAGCATGGCCATCACTGCACAAACAGCTGTTTGCGGTGCGTTACACAGTGAGTTTGGTGTGTCAGTGTGAAATAGTACTCTAATTACACTCCCTGATTGATGTATACACATGCAAGATGTTTGAAAGCACTTTAGGCCAGCAATTTAGCATTCAATGTGATTTCTGCCCTTAAAACGCTGCTTTGCGTCAAATCCAGATTTTTCCCCGGGACTTTTGGCATGTATGCCACTCCACCATGCCCCACTCCAGGTGTTAGACCCCTTGAAACATCCTTTCCATCACTTTTGTGGCCAGCATGAGTGTTTCCAGTTTTCAAAGTTCGCCTCCCCATTGAAGTCTATTGCGGTTCGTGAAAGTTTGCGCAAACCAAACCTTCTGCGAAAGTTTGCGAACAGGGTTCGCAAACCGAAAATCGGAGGTTCGCGACATCTCTACCCGGAAAATCACAATCTCTTCAACAGAGAGCGGAGGTTTGTGTCAAAAATTTGGAGATTTGTAGTGTGGGTACATACCATCTTAATATTATTTTTGGAAGCATTTCCCAGTTTGTGGCGCATTTGGAGTAACAGGTTAGGGTGGCAGAGGCTAGTTGAATGTCAGTTAAATAAACTTCGCGTTAAAGGTCTAGAGACCATTGTCTAACATATTTTAGTAGCTGTTTATTGTTGTCACCCAATATTTCTTTGTAACATAGTTTAATGCCCTTATGTAGTGGTATAGTTGCTTTAAAGAGAGCCCGAAGTAGGCTACCTGATTTGGCCGCAATGGTCAACTTTCACTTTCGTGATCTCCGGGTCACGGCACTGCACAGAGAGACTGTGGTTCATATGCAATTCACTTTTTCTCCTGAGTTTTCTCCTAGGAGATCATTTTTCATCTACAATTTTTAATAACTTTGTAGCACTTTGCAATAGAGAAAGTACCAAAAGTAGGAGAAAAAGTACTTTCAAAATTATTTTGAGTATTTGTTTGCTTGCTGATGTTTTAAAAGGCATTTTATTGACACATTTAAATATATCACCTAGGACAGGGGTCGGCAACCCGCGGCTCCGGAGCCGCAAGCGGCTCTTTTTCCCCTTTGCCGCGGCTCAGTCCCGGCTCCGGTGCTGCAGGGCTGCCCATTCTGACACTACACCGGTAGTGGGTGTCAGTGGTTGCGGCGCGCGTGTGACGTTTGCGCGTGTGACGTCACGTGTGCTGCCGCTGGCCGGCAGCCTATCACAGAGGCCGCCGGACCAGTGCAGGGCTTCGGGTGGCCATTTTCCCGTAGCCCTGCAGTGTAGTGCAGGCAGGACGTGACGTCGGGAAGGAAGAGGAGCCGACGGAGTTGCGCGCCACAAGGAGGTCGGGACCGGAGGTCGGGACAGGAGGAGATCGTGACAGGAGGTCTTCTTACTAGGTGAGTAAATGGGGTTTTCTTTTCAGATCTGCTGAAGGATTTGTGCATATTGGGGTCATTTCTGCTGAAGGATTTGTGCATATTGGGGTCATTTCTGCTGAAGGATTTGTGCATATTGGGGTCATATTTGCTAATGATTTGTGCATATTGGGGTCATATCTGCTAACGATTTGTGCATATTGGGGGTCATTTCTGCATATTGGGGACATATCTGCTAACGATTTGTGCATATTGGGGGTCATATCTGCATATTGGGGCCATATCTGCTAACGATTTGTGCATATTGGGGACATATCTGCTAACGATTTGTGCATAATGGGGACATATCTGCTAACGATTTGTGCATATTGGGGTTATATCTGCATATTGGGGACATATCTGCTAACGATTTGTGCATATTGGGGTCATATCTGCATATTGGGGTCATATCTGCTAATGATTTGTGCATATTGGGGACATATCTGCTAACGATTTGTGCATATTGGGGACATATCTGCTTACGATTTGTGCTTATTGGGGTTATATCTGCATATTGGGGACATATCTGCTAACGATTTGTGCATATTGGGGTCATATCTGCATATTGGGGTCATATCTGCTAATGATTTGTGCATATTGGGGTCATTTCTGCTGAAGGATTTGTGCATATTGGGGTCATATCTGCTAACGATTTGTGCATATTGGGGTCATATCCGCTAACGATTTGTGCTTATTGGGGTCATATCTGCATATTGGGGTCATATCTGCTAATGATTTGTGCATATTGGGGACATATCTGCTAACGATTTGTGCATATTGGGGACATATCTGCTAACGATTTGTGCTTATTGGGGTTATATCTGCATATTGGGGACATATCTGCTAACGATTTGTGCATATTGGGGTCCTATCTGCATATTGGGGTCATATCTGCTAATGATTTGTGCATATTGGGGTCATTTCTGCTGAAGGATTTGTGCATATTGGGGTCATATCTGCTAACGATTTGTGCATATTGGGGTCATATCCGCTAACGATTTGTGCATATTGGGGTCATATCCGCTAACGATTTGTGCATATTGGGGTCATATCTGCTAACGATTTGTGCATATTGGGGTCATATCTGCTAACGATTTGTGCATATTGGGGTCATATCTGCTAACGATTTGTGCATATTGGGGACATATCTGCTAACGATTTATGCATATTGGGGACATATCTGCTAACGATTTGTGCATATTGGGGTCATATCTGCTAACGATTTGTGCATATTGGGGACATATCTGCTAACGATTTGTGCATATTGGGGACATATCTGCTAACGATTTGTGCATATTGGGGTCATATCTGCTAACGATTTGTGCATATTGGGGACATATCTGCTAACGATTTGTGCATATTGGGGACATATCTGTTTTATAATGGTTTTGCGGCTCCCAGTTTTTTTTCTCTTTTCGGAAACGGGTCCAAGTGGCTCTTTCATTCTTAAAGGTTGCAGACCCCTGACCTAGGAGAAAACTCAGGAGAAAACATGAATTGCATACGGCCGCGTGTGTCTCTCACAGTGTGCTGGGAGGCGGGGGAGTGGTGGGGCGGAGCCAGAGAAAAAGAGCTGCCAAAACCCTGCAGGAATGCCCCTGGTGGGCATTGTGAACAGGGAATCCCTCTCCCTGTTTTTACCTCTAAAATAGAGACACATAAAGTCTCGAGTCTAATCTCGGGGGGGCTATAGTGAGGTGGGGGGGGGGGGGGTCGGCGGTGAATCAGGAAAGGTGTTGAAAGTTGAACACAGTTTTCTCTTTCTCAGTCTATCCTAAACATTGACATGGATATGGCCTTTGAGGAATGGAGTTCGACAACTGTGGTGTAATGTTGTGATGCTGTGAGATTGTCTTTATACTGACTCAGTGAATATTGTTTTTATTGCATTTCTTACACGTATTTTTATAATATAGTTTAATAAGCATCAATAGATGGTTAGCCGTACTGTATTACTGTAGTAGCACAGATAGCTGCCATTAACCAGACTCTCCTGGTATTTGGTAGCCAGTGCAGCTGAGGCTGTAACCTACTGCCAGATAGGAAGGCAGTGACTCCCTACATGGTAACTGTAATGAAATATATAAGTATTGTCATTGAGTTAAATTTAGTTTGTTTTCCAAAATGTAAGTTCTTGATATAGTAATTATAATAACTTAATTTACTTTATCTTGTCTCCTAGTTTATAATGTTCTAATGCAGGACTCGTGCTTCAGAAACTGGAATCGTGTATCTGTTAATGTCCAAATATAGAAATCTTATTTGTACTACTGTAGTGTAGACTCAAAATAAATACTGGGATAACTGCATGCAGACAGTTATGTCTTCTAAATGTACAGAATAAGTCACAATTACTGGACACTAATGTACTGCTAATCTGTCACAGCAGACACAGATATTACAAGCCAGTTTTCCACTAACATTACAAATATCAATACCACTTTAAACCACAAACCTACACATAGATCAAGAGATTCATATTTTATGTTATTTATATTGAAAATATTAATTTCTTTTAACCTATTATCCTATTATAACACATTTTCACCATCATTATATATATATATATATATATATATATATATATATATATATATATATATATATATATATATATACATATATATATATCTATGTATATATATATATATATATATATATATATATATATATATATATATATATATATATGTGTATATTATTATTATTATTATTATTATTATTTAGTATTTATATAGCCCGACATATTACGCAGCGCTGTACTGTACAGTGTATATATATCTATCTTGTCCCTAACTGTCCCTCAATCTATCTATCTATCTATCTATCTATCTATCTATCTATCAATATATATATATATATTGTATGTGTGTGTTTGAGGGATATTTTTTAATTACAGCTTTGGTCATGCATTCTTTTTTTTTCTTTCTTCCTGTAACAGAAACCTAACAGGATTCCAAGAGGGAGATGACACCTGATCTTGAGCCATTATTACCAGATTAAGTGTCTCCATCAGTTGTAAACATTTTAAGTTGAACTCACTTTAAAATCTGGCAACAAATGAAACAGCTATTAAAGTAAATTATCTTCTACAGGGATACACAAATTGCAATAAAAGAATTACTGGGTTTCTACTTCCTCCTCACACCAGACAAAATTAAAATAAACATTTGGCTGACACTTCTACTTTAAGTATAGTGCAAATATTAGATAGTTTATGGACGAGCACAGTGTGATCTGGCAACCATTATATGGAAGATATGTACAGGAACATCAATACCGAGATCAGCTTTTTAACATCTAGGGAAGAGGGAAGGAAGAGAAGATATTTATCTACTGTAAAGAATACAATAGCAGGTAGTTGAAAAAAATATCAGCCGGTTTCCCTCACAAATGTTATTGTTATTTCACTCTGATCGTGGGGGGAAATGGATATAGATATTGTGCATAAATAATTGGATCTAATGGTAAATAGTCATACAATATGGGAGATGCAAAGTGGAGTGGCACTCAACCAGGATACTTAGGTAGCTGGTGATAATGACATCACCCTCTAGTGTGTTTGTGTACTTGTAGCTCTTGCAGGACTGAGTATAACTGCCTGTTGTGCTCCCAGAGGTGCTAGGATGGAATATGAAAACGATGGGCATCACTCATACATCAACACTGTATTTGAGTTTATAGCAGTGGACTACTACATTAACTACATTAACTTACACGATGATTGTGGCATACACACAGGAGAGTGAGGTGGGGGATGCAAATAAGCACAGGTGGACCATTTGTGATGGCCATTTAGCATCCTTAGAAGCTTGGTTGTGTGCAGTGTGGATCCCAGTCTAGACAGGAGGTGGAAGCGGCTGGAAGCGCTTTGACTGATCCGACTATGGTGGATGGGAGAGCATTGTATTTCAGATAAGCCTAGCTTTGCTTATTACACTGTACGCATATTTCAAAGGGGATTGGGCTGGCTATTAAATATATGTTTTATGCTATGGAAGCATCTGGTTTTTAATCAAGGTTGATGCTAAGCGGTGTTGCCCAGATTTAGGAGGGCTTATATGCTATAATACAAGTGGCCTCTTTGGAGAGAGCAATCTACGGTGAGGGTATGTTTTCACACTCCTTGGTATGCTTTGGTCACATGGGTAAATTGGATTCTTAAGACTGATTCAGGCACTATGTGCAATAAATATCTTTTTAGGGCGATCTTTGGTTCCTGGTGGAAGGAATGTTAACCAGAGAACACTTACATCAAAGCGCTGCTACACTATTGGAATTTGAGGTTTAAATAACGGTTTAGATCTTTGTAAGTCTGCACACCAGATTAAAAGTAGAAAGTATCCTTAACCTTTATTGACAATCCAAGCTTGCTGATTGTTTCATTCACACCATGAAGGATAAGGATAATTTATTGCAAGAAACTGTTTTGCAAATTTCCAGATTAACTCTATGGGCACAGTTGTTTATTTCAAGAATTTACTTTCAAATACACATCGTACTACTACACACATGCATGTGAGTTTTACAAGAAAAGTACCTCCTCCTAACTGATGACCCGGAATTCCCCGGGTATGTATTTGGCTGGTGTCAGTTCCACCCACTTTTTCTAACCCTACCGCACAAACACTCAGTGACCAAGATTGTGAGCTTTGGAGTCTTTGGCATCAACAATTTGTATATTCCCATGGAAATTAAACAAATCAGATTGGCTGTTTGTGCCTCCACCCCCTCTCCAGCATTTAAACCCCAGTCAACCAATGATAAACTGTAGCATATTTGAGGCATTTTCTATTAACACTGTAAAAATGGCAGCAATTTAAATATTCCCCTTGAAAATCAACAGGTAGATTTTGATGTTAAAGGCTGTTATAGGCTCCACCCACCTCCCTGAATATTAATCTCAGTCACACGGTGACCATCTGGGCAAAGTTTCAGAACTCTGCCATTAATAGTGTAAGAATGGCTGCAGTTTAAATTTTACCAGGGAAATCTGTTTTTGACTCCACCCAGTTTTTGTAACCTTGACACACAGTCACTCCATGACAAAGTTTGTGAGCTTTGGGGTCCTTAGCATCAATAATTAGTATTTTCCCAGTGAAATGAAACAAATCTGATTAATGGATTTTGGCTCCACCCATTTTACTGAATTGGAACCCCAGTGACCCAAAGACCAATTGTACCAAGTTTGAGGCTTGTGTCATTAACAGTGCAAGAATGGCAGCAATTTTAATATTCCCCTTGAAAATTAACAGGCAAATTTTGATTACATTTTTTAGGCTCCACCCACTTTTCTGAATATTAATCCAAGTCACCCAGTGACCAACTGTGCAAAGTTTGAGAACCCTGTCATTAAGTGAAGAAGGGCTGCAGTTTACATTTTTTTTAGGGAAATCTGTTTTTGACACCACCTAGTTTTTGTGACCTCAATAACAAAGTTTGTGAGCTTTTGGGTTCTAGGCATCAAAATTGTGTGAATGGAAGCAGTTTATCCAGCAAAGAAATCTGATTGGCTGTTTGTGGTTCCACCCCTTTAGTGAATTTGAACCCCAGTCACCCAATGACCGACTGTAGCAGGTTTGATGCCTCTGCCATTAACAGTGTAAGAATGGCAGCAGTTTCAATATTCACCTTGAAAATCAATAGGTGAATTTTGATTGGCTGTTTTAGGCTCCACCTACTTTACTGAACATTAATCCCAGTCACCCAGTGACCAACTGTGTCAAGTTTGAGAATCCTGGCATTAGCCGTGTAAAATTTCTGCTGTTTATATTTTGCCATGTAAAAAGTTAGTTGTTTTTGGATCCGCCCACTATTTCTAACGTTGACATACAGTCACTCAATGACCAAGTTTATAAGCTTTGGGGTCTTTGGCATCAATAAGTTGCATTTTCCCATTGAAATTAAACAAATCTGATTTGCTGTTAGTGGCCCTCCCCCTTTTCAGAATTTAAACTCCAGTCTCCCAGTGACTGACTGTACCAGATTTGAGGCCTCTGCCATTAAGAGTGTAAGAATGGCAGCAATGTAAATATTCCCCTTGAAAATCAATAGGTGAATTTTGATTGGCTGTTGTAGGCTCCACCCACTTTCCTGAATATGAATCCCAGTCATCTAGTGACCAACTGTGTCAAGTTTGAGAACCCTGCAAAAACAGAATGGAAGAAATCAATATAACAAATCTGATTTGCTGTTTGTGGCTCCACCCCCTTTAATGAATTTGGACCCCAGTCACCCAGTGACTGACTGTATCAGGTTTGAGGCCCCTGCCATTGACAGTGTTAGAATGGTAGCAGTTTATATTTTTCCATGTAAAAATTTTTGTTGTTGTTACCGCCCACTTTTTCTAGCCTTGCCATACAGTCACTCAATTACCAAGTTTATGAGCTTTGGGGTCCTTAATAGCAATAATTTGTATGTTCCCATTGAAATTAAACACATTTGATTGGCTGTTTGTGGCTCCACCCCCTTTCTGAATTTGAACCCCAGTCACCTAGTGACCAACTGTACCAGGTTTGAGGCATCTGCTATCAACAGTGTGAGAATGGCAGCAATGTAAATATTCCCCTTGAAAATCAACAAGTGAATTTTGATTGGCTGTTGTAGGCTTCACCCATTTTCCTGAATAATAACCTAGTCACCCACCCAGTGACCAAATGTGCAAAGTTTGAGAACCCTGCCATTAACAGTGTAAGAATGGCTGCAGTTTATATTTTCCCAGTGAAATTAGTTTTTGTAGCCTTGACACACAGTCACTTAAAATGACCAAGTTTGTGAACTTTCAGGTTCCTGGCATCAAAAATGTGTGAATGGAAGCAGTTTATCCACCAAGGAAATCTTATTGGCTGTTTGTGACCCCAGCCCTTTAGTGAATTTGGACCCCAGTCACCCAATGACCGACTGTAGCAAATTTGAAGCCTCTGCCATTAACAGTGTCAGAATGGCAGCAGTTTAAATATTTCCCTTAAAAATCAATAGGTACATTTTTATTGGCTTTTGTAGGCTCCACCCACTTTCCTAAATTTTAATCCCATTCATTTAGTTACCAAGTGTGCCAAGTTTAAAAACCCTGTAATTAAGAGTGTAAGAATGGCTGCAGTTTACATTTTCCCATTTAAAATGAATGGTTGAAATTCAATGGGCTGTTTTATGCTTGGCCCACTCTTTCTGGATTGTAACCTCAGTCACCAAGTGACCAACTGTGCCAAGTGTGGGGACTCTGGCTTGATTACTGTGTGCCATTTACATTTTTTTCCATTGACATGAATGGGTGAAATCTGATTGACTGTTTTTAGCTCTGCCCAGGTGTGCAGGGGGACACGAGACCACCAGAACATATCATGCCAGGTAGTAAGGGATCTGTATACTAAGTTTTGTTCAAATTGGTCAAAGCATTTTCGAGTGATCGTGGCACATGCATACATACAAACACACAAATACATCCGATTTTATATCTATAGCTATATATACAGTGCTGCCCATAATTATTCATACCAATGGCACATTTTGGCTTAAAGTTACTTTTATTCAACCAGCAAGTAATTTTTTGATGGGAAATGACATAGGTGTCTCCCAAAAGATAATAAGACGATGTACAAGAGGCATTATTGTAGAAAAGAAAAAACATTTCTCAGCTTTTATTTACATTTGAGCAAAAAGTGTCCAGTCCAAAATTAGTCAAACCCTTCACAAACTGTCACAGTCTGTAGAAAAATCCAAAGTTCTATACCATTCCAAATAGTCCAAGCTGTTCTAAAGCATCCTAGTTACCCTGATTAATTGGTAGCTGTTTTAATCAACTCAACAGGTGAAAAACAGCAGTTCTCTGCAGCTGGTTTGTGGACAGTCATGGCTGAGACAAAGGAGCTCAGTGAGGACCTGCGGCTGCGCATTGTGGCTGCTCAAAAGTCAAGAAAGTGCTACAAGGCCATTTCTAAATGTTTTCAACTTCCAGTGGCTACAGTGCAAAGTATTATTAAAAAATACAAGATATTCTGCACTGTGGAAATCTCAGAGGATGTGGTCGGAAGCCAAAAGTGACACCTGTGCTGGCCAGGAGGATAGTGAGAGAGGGGAAAAAGAATCCAAGGATCACCACTAAGGCTATCCTGGTGAATCTGGGCTCTGCTAGTGACAATGCCTCAAGGCAGACAATCCAACGGACACTGCACACTGCTGGGTTCCACAGATGCAGACCAAGGAGGACGCCACTTCTCCAGATAAAGCACACAAACTCTCGTTTGGCCTTTGCAAATGCTCATCTGGACAAAGAAGAAGACTTCTGGTCTTCTGTGTTATGGTCAAATGAAACAAAAATTAAATTGTTTGGTCACAATGATGTTTTGTTCATTTAGCATAAAAAAGGAGAAGCCTTCAACCCAAAGAACACCATCCCCACTGTCAAACATGGTGGTGGGAACCTTATGCTTTGGGGGTGTTTTTTTAGCCAATGGACCAGGGAACCTAATCACAGTAAATGGCACCATGGAAAAAGAGCAAATACATGAGGATAATCAACAACACTAGGCAGTCTACAGAGAAACTTGGCCTTGGGCACCAGTGGACATTTTAGCATGACAATGACCTTAAACACACAGCAAAAGTGGTGAAGAAATGGTTAGCAGACAACAACATTATTGTTTTGGAGTGGCCCAGCCAGGGTCCTGACTGGAATCCAATTGAGAATCTGTGTAGGGAGCTAAAGATCAGGGTGATGGCAAGAAGACCCTCCAATCTGAAAGATTTGGAGCTTATTGCTAAAGATGAATTGGCAAAAATACCCGTGGAGACATGCAAAAAGCTGGTCTGCAATTATAGGAAGCATTTGATTGCTGTAATATCCAATAAACTCTTTTCTATTGATTGTTGTTTTTTTCCCCCACACTAATGCCTCTTGTACATCGTCTTATTATCTTTTGGGAGATACCTATGTCATTTCCTAAACTTCAATACCAAGAGATGCTTGATGTTATTTTAAAGGAGGAGGCAACATATCAGAAGCTGAGACGTGATCCCGGTCCGGAATATGACTCCCTCATACTACAGAACCCCAGTAATATACGCTCTTCCTAAAATACATAAAGATACTGCCCACCCCCAGGCAGACCCATAATTAGTGGGATTGGATCTGTTACTGCTAGGTTGGGGGAATTTCTGGATTGCTTCCTCCAGCCCTTTGTAACCAGTGTTCCCTCATATCTGAAAGATTTGAGAGAATTAATTAAGTTTTTAGAGAATGTTGAAATAAGACAAGGAACTTTTCTAGTGATGGCTGATGTGACATCACTATATACAGTTATAGATCAGGAGAAAGGCCGTGTAGCTGTGAGATACTTTTTAGAGAACTCTGGTAATTTTAGTAGGCCCCAAGTAGAGTTTTTAATGGAAAGTTTAAAATTTGCTATGAGCAGAAACTATTTCTGGTATCAAAACCAATTCTTTGTACAGAGAATCGGTGTAGCAATGGGAGCGAAGTATGCCCCCAGCTTGGCGAATCTATACGTGGCTAAGTGGGAGGAGAATTATATAGATACTAACAAACATACTGCACTGTTCTGGAAAAGGTATATTGATGACGTGGTCTTTATGTGGGAGGGCGATGTAGCTTCCCTATTACTGTTTATAGATTATATCAATAACAATAATGCAAATTTAAAATTCGCGTGTAATTACAGTAAGAATCACGTAGAGTACCTTGACTTGATTATTTCCAATGACAATGGCAATGTGAAGACCCAAACGTTCTTCAAGCCCACCGATCATAATAGTTATATTCCAAAAGGCAGCTGTCATCATGAGTCGTGGCTAAAGTCAGTACCTAAAAGTGAACTCCTTAGAGTATATAGAAACTGCAGTAATCTTGAGGACTTCCAGAAAAAAGATGATATACTAACATCTAGATTTGTGGAAAAAGGATATACAAAGGAGGAGATTGATCAAATTAGATTGGAAGTTGAAAAGAAAGACAAGAAAGAGATCATTCACAAACAGCCAACAAAGAAAGACAATGATAAAAAAAAGTCTCTATGATTACAGATTACAGTACACAACACCGGGAAATAAAAAGAATTTTAAAAAGACACTGGCATGTATTGATGGCAGATCTGGAAATGGCTAATATTCTACCAGAAAATCCTACTGTCACCTATAGGAGGGCACCAAATTTGAGAGACATCATTACCAAAAGTGCAATAGATATACCTACACGGGCTTCAGGACGTCTTGGGGATTTTACTGGATTCTATAAATGTGGCAGTTGTTATGCGTGCAGACACTGTACCAGGGTTGCACGAAAAACCACCTCCTTTTGTAATAATACAAGTGAAGAAAAATTTGAGATCAGGACCTTTTTAAATTGTGAATCCAAGATGTTGGTGTATCTCCTTGAGTGCCCTTGTGGCCTACAGTATGTTGGTTTGACCACGAGGGCACTCAGGGAGAGATTATATGAACACGTAAACAATATTTGGAATGGCTATATGGATCACTCAGTTTCTGCGCACTTTAAGGAACAGCATAATAGCAACCCTAGAGGTTATATTCAGCCATTAATCCGGTTACAATAAATTGGAGGGGTAATGATCAAGACAGGGACCTAGCAAAATTAGAGATGAACTGGATTATAAAGCTAAACTGTATGTTTCCGACTGGTCTTAATATAGATTTTAATCTTAACTGTTTTTTAGCTAGCTCATGAATTTCATATGAGAATACGTTATGCACTGTGGAAGGTAGAACCTTTTGCTATTTATATTTTCAATGTATACTTTTTAATGTTATTTTCATTGTAATCTGCATTTGTTTTATGTGTATATCAATATAGATACTATACTGAACCGTAGGACAATATGCAATATTGGTATAAACCTATGAGGCAACAAAAAAATCTGATAGTATGCACTTTTTTGGGATAAGGTGCAATATCATATATGGACATTAGATGGTGATAAAACTTCGACTGAGAATGGACACTTGTTTCTTGAACTTAATGCTGCTTTGCTTTTATATTATAGAGATGAGCGTAATGACGTAATTACGATTTCGCGAAATTTCGCGTAATTAGTGTAATTACGATTATGGCCGTAAGTACATAATCGTAATTAAGAAGGATTTCACGAAATTTCGTGTAAGCGTAATTTTCGCATTACAGTGGGTATTACGAAATTAATGCGTATGGCCATGCTCCCAAGCGGAAAAGTTGACGCATGGATCAATGTTAGGTAGCCGCCGACTTTAAGGGTTAATAGCAAAGTCCCCTTAAATGCTAAGTGCTTCAAATTTGGAGAATATATTAAGGAGACCAGGAGGAATAGGAGGAAAATTTTTTTTTGCAAAAAGACCTTATAGTTTTTGAGAAAATCGATGTTAAAGTTTCAAAGTAAAAATGTATACATTTAAAAACCCGCCGACTTTAACGGTTAATAGCAAAGCCTGCTTAAAGTTTAGGAACACCAAATTCCTAGGGTATATTAAGGGGATCAGTGGGAATAAGAGGAAAAACTGATCCCACGCAATATCCTCGGAAATGTTCTATCAGTTACAATGTAACAAAGTTATTACAATGTAACAACTTTGTTACATTGTAACTACGCCGCACCCGACGTCACTCGCCGCTCAGCCGCCGCATACGCGTCTGCACTGCACAGACCCGACAGAGCTCTGAGCTATATAGCTCAGAGCTCTCTAAGCATCTTTGTATTTGGGCTCCAAGGAGCCCCATTGGTCCTTAGCAGACCAATGGGGTTCTGTAATGATCGCTGCTGCAGCAGCTATTACTGGAAGTAGTAGTGCTGCAGCTCAGGCAGTTCTGATCTATTTCCATGCAAGCTGCATAGCTTTGTCTGTCTTTCCCTGCTGTCAGCTTGTGACTGATTATCATTCACCTGTGTGGGAATCTGCATGTCTGCTCCCATTGGATGACCTCAGTATAAAGATCTGCTTCCTGCAGGGTTTCCTTGGGTTTTCATAGCTTCAGCTTAAGCCTGCCTTGCTGTCGCTTTAGCCCCCGATCGTGTTTCTTGTTATAAAGATACTTTGCTGGTCTTTGCATCATATATTGGTTCATTGCCAATATATATGCATACCAGCACGTTTATTATTTTCCTTGTATTTGTGTTACGTTGATACATTAGTGTCGCTGATGTATACGTACACGAACTGTTTATATCCTGTGTGCAGTTAGTCAGCTTTCCAGCACGTTTTGGTAGGTTGCGCGTACCGTGACCACCCGTGCTGAGGTAGTTACCCTGCTCCTGGTTCTGTTTGTGGATTGCGTTCATCTCTGCGAAGAGATAACGAATCCTTCTGAATCCTGTTCTGTTACTGTTTGTGGATTGCGTTCATCTCTGCGAAGAGATAACGAATCCTTCTGAATCCTGTTCTGTTACCGTTTGTGGATTGCGTTCATCTCTGTGAAGAGATAGCGAATCCTTCTGAGTCCTGTTCCCTGTGTTACTCCATTCCTAGTCAGCGTTCCTGCTTATGTCATATATCGGTTCATTGCCGATATATACATATGTTAGTCAGACGTTACAAATAGTTTCGTTGATAGCTGTAATTGTAATACGCTAGGAAAACATACTTATTGTATATTTATCTGTGTTACGTTCATCTATCTTAATCCTGCTATTTTCTGACTAACCTGTCCTGTCTTTGTGAGGCACGCCATCGCCGCATCGCATTGGCTGCCTCATTCCAGTCTGTCTGGTTTTGGACGCTTGCTGTCGCTAAGTAGCCGCTAGCTAGCTAGCGTTCATTCTGTCTACCTGTCCTGATCTCCTCAGTTCTGGTTTATGCGCTCAGCGCTACTTTGCGCTGAGACGTTATAACGAAAGCATTGTTTGTGGCTGTCAGATCTGCACCGGCTCTGTGCGCCACAATCTCCTATTGGAGTCAGTCCTCCCCTCCACTATACTAGGGATAGCCTGTTTCCTTGTGCTAGTGTGTGTACCTCCTCCACGCCAGCTCATGCGTTGCATGCTGACTGTGGAGAATACACCACCAAGCCTAACATTATGAAAACCCCATTACCAATCCTCATTGTGGGGGGATTCCCAGAAAGTATGACACTGTTAATTATGGTTCCTGTTCCTTTAAGAAATTTGAAGAACTTAGCTCTGAAACAGAAAATGAGTTTTTCTCTGAATGTGCCAGGTTCCTGACCAATCCTGATCTCCAAGCGACTCCTGTTTCAACCTGGGCACTCCAACTAAGTTATATTTTGTTTAAAGGGGAATTATTCCAGTGGGCATTTGATGTTCTCAATCATTCCGATTTGAAAGATAGACCGCTGGAATTTCTAGCGTTTGTGATCCATAACTGGTTGCGCATAGATCCATTGCCTTTTCCTCTTAATGAACTCCTGGCAGCAGGCCAATCAGCTACTCCTTCAATTGCTTGCAAAAATGTTCAGCAAGCAGAAAGTGTTACTGATAATTTTCCTGCAGCCTTGAATAAATCATCAAAAACAGCAGGGTTTAAGGCCAAACGCAAACGTTCTAAGAAACGTGTCCGATCTGCAGAGTCCTTAGCGACTGAGACCTATAATGAGATTCTGCCATTAACAGATAATGAAATGCAATTGTCTTTCAGGGGAGTTAAATGGACTTATGAAACTACTAATGAACTTTCCACCCTGGCTAGGGAAAATAAAGATTTTTGTTTAAAAAAATTATCTGAGTATGATTATGAGGAGATATTACAGAGTATTGAACAAATCAACTTATTTGTAAAGCAAGGAAAGTTTGCATACACTACAGTTCAGCACTTGCTACAGGTATTGGAGATTCTTAGGAATAAGGAATCTGCCAATCACCTGCTAATTAACCCAATATATGTCCCTGCTACAATCATATCTGCAAACCATGATCTGCCTGTTAAGTATGCTTGGAATCCTCCATTTGAGAAAGGAGAGATGGAAGCTCTGGTCAATGAATGGAAGAATGATTCAAGTTCATTTTGTCAATTTTACAGTGCAAAAAGTGAATTGGTATTGAATGCATGCATTAAGTCTGCCTATAACCTAATAAAAACTGGAGTGTGTGAGTATGACTTTGTGGCTCCATTGATTGATGTGTGGGAACTGATTTTGGATGATTTTTTTGTGACTCCGAATTCGCAAATTTGGCGTTCTGACCCGCCTGCTTCAGCACCTTTGGCTGATTCAGCAGGTGATTCGGAGCTCTTTTTGTGTGAAATTGAAGTTCCTGCAATTCCACCCTGTACCATGGATAACTCAGTGTTACTTCCCAGTAAAACAGAAGCCACTGATACATTCTTAACCTTGCCCTGCGCAAATTTCTCAGCAGAGAATCCAGAGGTCCTGCTGACTTCCGAGTCCAGCCTAGCCAGTACTCATGACTCTTTGTTTAGTGAAACAGACACCAGAAAAATCTTGCCTGTCTCTGCAAACACTTCTGCAGAAATTACCTGTGTTAATAAAGTTCAACTCCTGTCTGATCCAGCAGATGCGCAAACATTGTGTCTTGATCTTCCTGTTTCTACACCTCGCTCTAGTTTCGTGAATAGCTCAGAGCATCTGCTGTGTGAACCTGAAATCGCAGAATTATTACCTTGTTCAGAAAATTTTCCAATAAATTTGCCCTGTACCATGAATTGTGCAGTAGATCTCTCCAATGAAACTCAGGTCACAGAATCATTATGCTGTCCAGCAGGTGCTTCCATGGTTTTGCCCTGCAATATGGACTGTTCAGTGATCCTGTCCAGTGAAGCTGTGGTCGCAGAGTCTTATGCTTCACCCAGTATTTTGGATACTTTAAACCCTCTAGCAGAGGAGGCTGAAGCACTGCTTACCTCAGTTGGTGTTGCAGTAATATTCACTTGTCTAGCAGCTGTTTTGGAATTACAGTCTGCTCTAATAAAACTTGATGAATTTCTGCCCAGCAAAGCAGAAGCCATTGAAATATTGTCCTCGTCAGCAAGTGTGTCAGATACCTTGCCCTGTACACAGTCTGATTTAACCAATGTTGTTGAGTCCCTCTCCAGTGTTGTAACAGCCGAGGAACTCCAGCCCTGTCCTCTGAATGTTTCAGAAGTCTTGCCCTGTAACATGGATAATTCTGATTCTCTGGTCAAAATAATAGAAATCTCAGAATTTCAGTCCGGTCTGATGAGTGTTCCTGAAACCCAGCCCTGTATCCTGAAAGATTCTAGGTCTCTGGCCGCTGTGGCAGAGGTTCCAGAGTCCCCTTCCTGTCCAGGGAATTCCTCAGTTTTGCCTAGTCCAGTGGGGGCTGCTGCAATACTGACTTGTTCTGCAGCGCCTCATGAGCTCCAATCCAGTGTATTAAATGAGTCTCTGTCCAGTCCAGAGGTAGTTGTGGAGTCCCTATCTGGTTCAGTGCATACATCAGAAGATTTGTCCTGTTTTGTTGGTGCCCTTGAATCTGATTTGTTTCTGACTTTGCTGGAATCAGCGACATCTAAGTCTGATCCAGCATTCTCGTGTAAAAGTCCAGTGGTTGCGAAGTTTAGTCATGATGATTTTTTTTTGGCCAGTCCTGGTTTTGGTCCTGTCTTGGCTGACCCTGAGGCTCACAGTTCCTTGACATGCCCAGAGGTTTCTCTTGTGCCGGTGTGCCCAGATGTTCTTTGTGTGCCAGAATGCCCAAGTGTGTCTAAGGTGTTAGCGTGCTCTGATGCTTCCTTAGTGGGAACACGTTCTGATGTTGCCAGTCTGCCTGCATGCCCAGAGATGGTTCTGGTCCCTGAAAGCCCTGATATTGATGTTTGTCCTTGTGGCCCTGACTCGGGAATTGCCCTAGGTTCCATAGGGGTTCTTGATAGTTCTCCATGTGAGCCTAAGGGGCGTTCTGACCTATGGGGATCTCTTTGGAGCTTCAAGGTGTTCTGGGAGGTCTCTGAGAAAACCTGTCCTGGTGCCTTGGACTGGTTCAACAGTGGGTTTTGTGTTGGTAAAGACAGTACCGGTGGGCATTGCAAAGGCTTTGGCGTTTCTGAACGGTTCCTGGAAGGCGGTGGGTATCGCTCAGGGAATTTCGGAGGGCTTTCTTCTGGAAATCATGGTTCTGATGGGTGTCACATTGGGGCTTGTGGTACTGAGGGGCGTGGTTCTGTAGGTTCTGGTTCTGATGGGTCCGGTCTTGTGGGGACTGATTCTGGAATTCGGTCTTGCCGGGCTGTCCCGGTCATCATGAATTATCAGTCAGACTGTTTTGTTGGGAATTTCGGTTTTGAAAAGCGTCTGGAATCCGCTTTTAAAGGCGGGGGTACTGTAATGATCGCTGCTGCAGCAGCTATTACTGGAAGTAGTAGTGCTGCAGCTCAGGCAGTTCTGATCTATTTCCATGCAAGCTGCATAGCTTTGTCTGTCTTTCCCTGCTGTCAGCTTGTGACTGATTATCATTCACCTGTGTGGGAATCTGCATGTCTGCTCCCATTGGATGACCTCAGTATAAAGATCTGCTTCCTGCAGGGTTTCCTTGGGTTTTCATAGCTTCAGCTTAAGCCTGCCTTGCTGTCGCTTTAGCCCCCGATCGTGTTTCTTGTTATAAAGATACTTTGCTGGTCTTTGCATCATATATTGGTTCATTGCCAATATATATGCATACCAGCACGTTTATTATTTTCCTTGTATTTGTGTTACGTTGATACATTAGTGTCGCTGATGTATACGTACACGAACTGTTTATATCCTGTGTGCAGTTAGTCAGCTTTCCAGCACGTTTTGGTAGGTTGCGCGTACCGTGACCACCCGTGCTGAGGTAGTTACCCTGCTCCTGGTTCTGTTTGTGGATTGCGTTCATCTCTGCGAAGAGATAACGAATCCTTCTGAATCCTGTTCTGTTACTGTTTGTGGATTGCGTTCATCTCTGCGAAGAGATAACGAATCCTTCTGAATCCTGTTCTGTTACCGTTTGTGGATTGCGTTCATCTCTGTGAAGAGATAGCGAATCCTTCTGAGTCCTGTTCCCTGTGTTACTCCATTCCTAGTCAGCGTTCCTGCTTATGTCATATATCGGTTCATTGCCGATATATACATATGTTAGTCAGACGTTACAAATAGTTTCGTTGATAGCTGTAATTGTAATACGCTAGGAAAACATACTTATTGTATATTTATCTGTGTTACGTTCATCTATCTTAATCCTGCTATTTTCTGACTATCCTGTCCTGTCTTTGTGAGGCACGCCATCGCCGCATCGCATTGGCTGCCTCATTCCAGTCTGTCTGGTTTTGGACGCTTGCTGTCGCTAAGTAGCCGCTAGCTAGCTAGCGTTCATTCTGTCTACCTGTCCTGATCTCCTCAGTTCTGGTTTATGCGCTCAGCGCTACTTTGCGCTGAGACATTATAACGAAAGCATTGTTTGTGGCTGTCAGATCTGCACCGGCTCTGTGCGCCACAATCTCCTATTGGAGTCAGTCCTCCCCTCCACTATACTAGGGATAGCCTGTTTCCTTGTGCTAGTGTGTGTACCTCCTCCACGCCAGCTCATGCGTTGCATGCTGACTGTGGAGAATACACCACCAAGCCTAACAGGTTCCTTCTGATTTGAAGGAACCCCATTGGTCTGCTAAGGACCAATGGGGCTCCTTGGAGCCCAAATACAAAGATGCTTAGAGAGCTCTGAGCTATATAGCTCAGAGATCTGTCGGGTCCGTGCAGGACGCTAAGTCCCGCCGGCTCCCGCTGCCCTCCCCGCCTCTCCCACATGTCACCCACATGTGGGTGACATGTGGGTGACAGATGTGGGCGGGGTGGACAGCGGGGGCCAGCGGGGACTTAGCGTCCTGCACGGACGCGTATGCGGCGGCTGAGCGGCGAGTGGCGTCGGGTGCGGCGTAGTTACAATGTAACAAAGTTGTTACATTGTAATAACTTTGTTACATTGTAACTGATAGAACATTTCCGAGGATATTGCGTGGGATCATTTATTTAAAGGGACAGGTAAGTATTAATGGTTAATTAAGACTATTAAAGGACTTTTTTCGTGGTTATGTTTTTTGTTCAAATAAAATACTTTTTCTAAGTGTTTGTGTGTTTATTTACTTTTAACTCTTAAAGGAAATGGTACAAGTACCTCTATACTCATTTCTCCTGGGAGGGGGGGTGGGCATCTGGGGGACCCCTTTTTAAAGGGGACTCCCAGATTCCACCATGAACCCCCCCCAGGAAATCGCGGCCTCCACCTCCACTGCCCATCGGAGGTGGAGAAGAGCCCCTTGTCCTTGGATTGGACAAGGGCTCGGAGGGGGAGGGGAAAGCTTGGCTGCCCCTCCCCTTCCGAGACCCCCCAATCCATGGACCATGCGGGCTGGTATAGTCAGGGTGCGGAGCCCCATGCGGCCGGTGCTCCGCATTCTGGCTATCCCAGCCTGCATGGGCGACAAGGGGTTAAAGAGGTCTGGGAGGGGGGACCCCACGTCGTTTTTTTTTTATATTTCCCACACTCAGAACGAAGTAAGTAAAACTCTTCCCACTTGGGGGAATCTATGAAAATAATACACTATTGTTACCTGTGCAAAAAAAACTGACATTTTCCCGCATTTAAAAGACATTTTTGCCCTTGAAACTTAAAAATCGATTTTCTCAAAAACTATAAGGTCTTTTTGAAAAAAAAATTTTCCTCTTATTCCCACTGATCCCCTTAATATACCCTAGGAATTTGGTGTTCCTAAACTTTAAGCAGGCTTTGCTATTAACCGTTAAAGTCGGCAGGTTTTTAAATGTATACATTTTTACTTTGAAACTTTAACATCGATTTTCTCAAAAACTATAAGGTCTTTTTGCAAAAAAATTTTTTACCTCTTATTCCTCCTGATCTCCTTAATATATTCTCCAAATGTGAGGCTCTTAGCATTTAAGTGGGCTTTGCTATTAACCCTTAAAGTCGGCGGGTTTTTTATATTAAACGGAGCGTTACTGAGCGTTACGGTTAGTGTTGGGCGAACATCTAGATGTTCGGGTTCGGGCCGAACAGGCTGAACATGGCCGCGATGTTCGGGTGTTCGACCCGAACTCCGAACATAATGGAAGTCAATGGGGACCCAAACTTTTGTGGTTTGTAAAGCCTCCTTACATGCTACATACCCCAAATTTACAGGGTATGTGAACCTTGGGAGTGGGTACAAGAGGAAAAAAAAATTAGCAAAAAGAGCTTATAGTTTTTGAGAAAATCGATTTTAAAGTTTCAAAGGGAAAACTGTCTTTTAAATGCGGGAAATGTCTGTTTTCTTTGCACAGGTAACATGTTTTTTGTCGGCATGCAGTCATAAATGTAATACATATAAGAGGTTCCAGGAAAAGGGACCGGTAACGCTAACCCAGCAGCAGCACACGTGATGGAACAGGAGGAGGCGCAGGAGGAGAAGGCCACGCTTTGTGAGACACAACAACCCCGGCCTTGCATGAGGGCAAGAAGCGTGCGGATAGCATGCTTTGTACCGCCATGCAGTCATAAATGTAATAAAGATAAGAGGTTCCATAAACAGGGACCGGCAACGCTAACCCAGCAGCAGCAGCAGCAGCACACGTGATGGAACAGGAGGAGGCGCAGGAGGAGAAGGCCACGCTTTGTGAGACACAACAACCCAGGCCTTACATGAGGACAAAAAGCGTGCGGATAGCATGCTTTTTACCGCCATGCAGTCATAAATGTAATAAAGATAAGTGGTTCAATAAACAGGGACCACGCGGCAACGCTAACCCAGCAGCAGCAGACGTGATGGAACAGGAGGAGGCGCAGGAGGAGAAGGCCACGCTTTGTGAGACACAACAACCCAGGCCTTGCATGAGGGCAAGAAGCGTGCGGATAGCATGCTTTGTACCGCCATGCAGTCATAAATGTAATAAAGATAAGTGGTTCAATAAACAGGGACCATGCGGCAACGCTAACCCAGCAGCAGCAGACGTGATGGAACAGGAGGAGGCGCAGGAGGAGAAGGCCACGCTTTGTGAGACACAACAACCCAGGCCTTGCATGAGGGCAAGAAGCGTGCGGATAGCATGCTTTGTACCGCCATGCAGTCATAAATGTAATAAAGATAAGTGGTTCAATAAACAGGGACCACGCGGCAACGCTAACCCAGCAGCAGCAGACGTGATGGAACAGGAGCAGGCGCAGGAGGAGAAGGCCACGGTTTTTGAGACACAACAACCCAGGCCTTGCATGAGGACAAAAAGCGTGCGGATATAGCAGCAATGCTTTTTGCCGCCATGCAGTCATAAATGTAATACAGATGAGAGGTTCAATAAACAGGGACCGGAAACGCTACACCATCCCAGATGTTCATTGGTCATGTTACTTGGTTGGGGTCCTGGAGTGTTGCGTAGTCATTTCCAATCCAGGATTGATTCATTTTAATTTGAGTCAGACGGTCTGCATTTTCTGTAGAGAGGCGGATACGCCGATCTGTGACGATGCCTCCGGCAGCACTGAAACAGCGTTCCGACATAACGCTGGCTGCCGGGCAAGCCAGCACCTCTATTGCGTACATTGCCAGTTCGTGCCAGGTGTCTAGCTTCGATACCCAATAGTTGAAGGGTGCAGATGGATTGTTCGACACAGCTACGTCATCTGACATGTAGTCCTTGACCATCTTCTCCAGGCGATCGGTGTTGGAGGTGGATCTGCACGCTTGCTGTTCAGTGGGCTGCTGCTGCATGGGTGTCAGAAAATTTTCCCACTCCAAGGACACTGCCGATACCGTTCCCTTTTGGGTACTAGCTGCGGCTTGCGTTGTTTGCTGCCCTCCTGGTCGTCCTGGGTTTGCGGAAGTCAGTCTGTCTGCGTACAACTGGCTAGAGGAGGGGGAGGATGTCAATCTCCTCTCTAAAGTCTCCACAAGGGCCTGCTGGTATTCTTCCATTTTGACCTTTCTGACTCTTTCTTCAAGCAGTTTTGGAACATTGTGTTTGTACCGTGGATCCAGAAGGGTATAAACCCAGTAATTGGTGTTGTCCAGAATGCGCACAATGCGTGGGTCACGTTCAATGCAGTCTAGCATGAATTGAGCCATGTGTGCCAGAGTCCTACCAGAATCCTCATCATCCTCTTGTGAGCGTTGTGATAGTTGTTGTGATGCATCATAGTCGTCACCTTCCTCCTGGTCTGCTTCTGCTGACCATTCGCGTTGAATTGTGGAAGTCCAATGTGCACCGCTCTGGCCCTCGTCAGTGGTGGCATGAAATTCCTGCTCCAACTCCAGCTGTTCCTCCTCCTCTTCTTCGTCATAGCTGCTGGGGCCAGCGTTCCCTGAGGCGGATGGCCTGATGTTGGTACCATCACGCTGATCGTTTTCTCCTTCAGATTCCCCCAGTTGCATCATGACAGCTGTTTCCTTGATTTTTAACATCGACCTCTTCAGTAAACACAGCAGTGGTATGGTAATGCTGACTGAAGAGTTGTCACTGCTCACATGCAATGTGGATTGCTCAAAATTTTGGAGGACTTGGCAGAGGTCCAACATGTTGGCCCAATCAGATCCACAGAAGCTTGGCAGCTGGCCGGATGCGCCTCGGTACTGCGCCGTCATGTACTGGACCACTGCACTCTTCTGCTCGCAAAAGCGGGCTAGCATGTGCAGCGTAGAATTCCAGCGCGTAGGGACATCACACAGCAAGCGATGGTGGGGGAGATTGAAGCGCTCCTGCATCTTGGCGAGTGCCCCCGAAGCAGTACTGGAATTTCTACAATGTTTGGCCACTCGACGCACCTTCAACAGAAGATCGTCCACGCCTGGGTATGTCCTCAGGAACCGCTGAACTACTAGGTTCATCACGTGCGCCAGGCAAGGGATGTGTGTCAGCTTAGCCAACCTTAAAGCACGAATGAGATTACTCCCATTATCACACACAACCATGCCCGGTTTCAGGTCCAGCGGTGCCAGCCACAAATCCGTCTGTTCCTTTATTCCCCTCCAAATTTCCTCCCCTGTGTGCTGCTTATCCCCAAGGCAGATTAGCTTCAGCAACGCTTGCTGACGCATGCCAACAGCTGTGCTGCACTGCTTCCACGATCCTACTGCTGCTGGGTTAGCGTTTCCGGATGAGGTACAGCTTTGAGATGCGTTGGAGGAGAAGGAGTCAGAGAGGTAGGTGCTGCTGTTGTTATCCAGTGGGAGGGACGGCGGTGCAGCTGTTTGTGGCGTGGGCAACACCCGTGCCGTAGCAGGTGAGGAATCGCTGCCAGGCTCCACAAGGTTCACCCAGTGCGCGGTAAGGGAGATGTATCGACCCTGGCCGAACGCACTCGTCCAGGTGTCAGTGGTGAGGTGAACCTTGCAGGCAACGGCATTCTTCAAGCTTCGGGTTATTTTGCTGACCACGTGCTCATGCAACTCAGGCACTGCAGAGCGTGCAAAGTGGTAGCGGCTGGGAACCACGTAACGTGGGATGGCCACTGACATCATGCCCTTGAAGCTGTTTGTCTCCACCACTCGATATGGCAGCATTTCGCAGGCCAGAAGCTTGGCTATGCTGGCTGTTACTGCCACGGCCCGGGGGTCATTTGCTGGCAATTTCCTCTTGCGCTCAAACATCTCCGACACAGACAACTGAACCGTAGCGCTGCACACGGAAGGGCTGTTGGTTGTTGTGTTTGATGAACACTGGGAGACCTCAAGAGCACTACTCCGGAAAGTGACAGTGTCAGCGTCGTCTGATGTTTGTGAATGTTGTGAACCACGCAATGGCTGGGCTACTGCTGCTGCTGAGGCGGGTCTGGTGGTGAGTCTGGTGAACCCAAGGGAGGCAGTGTTGTTGCTGGTACCCTGTCCTGACGCGTTTGCCCACAGAGTGGGATGTTTGGATAGCATGTGACGGCTCATGCTGGTGGTGGAGAGGTTGTTAATACTTTTCCCCCTGCTCAGGCGGGTCTTGCACACCTTGCAAATCGCCATGGTAACATCCTCAGTGCAGTATTCAAAGAAAGCCCAGACTTTGGAGCACCTGCCTCCTTGCTGGCGATTTCTGTTTGCTCCTCTTTTGCCTCTCACTTGAACTTCCACGCTTGTGGTGCCTGAAATTGCGCGCCGCCTACCTTGTGGCACAAGGCGAACTCGTGCAGCAGTGGGTTCTTCAACAGACTCATCTGTGCTGCTGCTACGACGGCGATGTTCTCGTTTACAAACAAAATCTGGGTCTCTGTCCACATTGTCCATACCCTCCTCTTCCATCTCCTCAAACTCGTCATATGTCATTGTGGGCCGCCGCCGTGGAGTAGAGCTCCCCACAACAACCTCTGCGCAGCACACTCCAACGTCGTCTTCCAGATCTTGTCGGCCGACCTCCTGCAATTGCAACCCCTCCTGCCCAAATTGCTCTGGGATTTGGGTTTCCGAGTCCTCCTCGGACTCGCCTTGTATTTCAGTGCGCGGTGCATTTCCCACAGTTAACGGTTGTGAATCCAGGCACAACATTTCTGGCTGTTCCTCCATTGACCTTTGAAAGGTGGAAGTTTGTTGGGCTGGGAATAGCTCCTGCGAATACCCCATTGTGTCCTGAGGTAATTCATCGGACTGGTTATCTGGCAGTTGTGTGCGTGGTGTCGCTGCCGGTTGTGTCAGCTTTGTGCCCACTGGCTCCTTGTAACTGGCTGAGGACTCGGACCTCGTGCGTGATGTGCTGGTGCTGCTTAACCCACTGCTGGACGCTGGAGAGGTCATCCAAGTAATTATCTGGTCCTGTTCTTTTGGATTTGTGAGGGTTGTTGTCCTGGACAACATGGGCGGTATTGAGTGGGTTTTCTTGGGTGCTCCCCTGTGGCCTGTACGTGAACCGTCAGGGGAAACACCTCTTCCCTTGCCCCTCCCTCTTTCACCGGATTTCTTCCTCATTTCACTTATCCTTACAGTACACGCTGACTGGCAGCAGTACAGTGGCAGTACAGAAATGCTATACAGTACCACTATTCCCAGCAGCGACACAGAGCACAATGCTATACAGTGACGGGTGAGCGGTGTACCACTATTCCCAGCAGCGACACAGAGCACAATGCTATACAGTGGCGGGTGAGCGGTGTACTACTATTCCCAGCAGACACAGAACAGTAAACAGAATGCTATATAGTGTGGCTGAGCGAGCGGTGTACTACTTTTCCCAGCAGACACAGAACAGTAAACAGAATGCTATATAGTGTGGCTGAGCGAGCGGTGTACCACTATTCCCAGCAGACACAGAACAGTAAACAGAATGCTATATAGTGTGGCTGAGCGAGCGGTGTACCACTATTCCCAGCAGACACAGAACAGTAAACAGAATGCTATATAGTGTGGCTGAGCGAGCGGTGTACCACTATTCCCAGCAGACACAGAACAGTGAACAGAATGTTATATAATGTGGCTGAGCGAGGTACACAGAGTGGCAGTAAACAGAATGCTATATAGTGTGGCTGAGCGAGTGGTGTACCACTATTCCCAGCAGACACAGAACAGTAAACAGAATGCTATATAGTGTGGCTGAGCGAGCGGTGTACCACTATTCCCAGCAGACACAGAACAGTGAACAGAATGCTATATAATGTGGCTGAGCGAGGTACACAGAGTGGCAGTAAACAGAATGCTATATAGTGTGGCTGAGCGAGCGGTGTACTACTATTCCCAGCAGACACAGAACAGTAAACAGAATGCTATATAGTGTGGCTGAGCGAGTGGTGTACCACTATTCCCAGCAGACACAGAACAGTAAACAGAATGCTATATAGTGTGGCTGAGCGAGCGGTGTACCACTATTCCCAGCAGACACAGAACAGTGAACAGAATGCTATATAGTGTGGCTGAGCGAGCGGTGTACCACTATTCCCAGCAGACACAGAACAGTAAACAGAATGCTATATAGTGTAGCTGAGCGAGCGGTGTACCACTATTCCCAGCAGACACAGAACAGTAAACAGAATGCTATATAGTGTGGCTGAGCGAGCGGTGTACCACTATTCCCAGCAGACACAGAACAGTAAACAGAATGCTATATAGTGTGGCTGAGCGAGCGGTGTACCACTATTCCCAGCAGACACAGAACAGTGAACAGAATGCTATATAATGTGGCTGAGCGAGGTACACAGAGTGGCAGTAAACAGAATGCTATATAGTGTGGCTGAGCGAGCGGTGTACTACTGTTCCCAGCAGCGACACAATGACAGGGGGGACCCTGGCTAGCGTGGCTGGAGCGCGAACTACCCTGCCTGCCTACCCAAAGCTAAACCCACGGACAAATGGCGGAGATATGACGTGGTTCGGGTATTTATTTACCCGAACCACGTGACAGTTCGGCCAATCAGAGCGCGTTCGGGTCCGAACCACGTGACCCGTTCTGTCAATCACAGCGCTAGCCGAACGTTCGGGGAACGTTCGGCCATGCGCTCTTAGTTCGGCCATGTGGCCGAACGGTTTGGCCGAGCACCGTCAGGTGTTCGGCCGAACTCGAACATCACCTGAACAGGGTGATGTTCTGCAGAACCCGAACAGTGGCGAACACTGTTCGCCCAACACTAGTTACGGTTTAACGCGAAATTACGGTAGCGTTTAATGCGAAATTACGGCATGAACGAAACGCGAAATTACGCGTTGAAAATCACGCTTATGGTATTTTCAATTACGATTTTAATGGCAATTACGCTACCGTAATTTCGCATCGTAATCGCAAATTTCGCATGCGTAATTATAGTAATGCGAAATTACGAAAATTTCGGCTCAACTCTATTTATATATATATTTTATATACATCCTTTTAAAAATCTTTTTTAATGTTTTAAATTATGGACTTAGTGATTGTAATGATTGTAATATTATTTTATCCATTCTTATACTCTAATGTAACTTTGGATCCGTTACTGTTATGTTGCTGCTGTCACACGTAGGCTCGTACGCATGTACGCATACAACGCTTATATCCCTATGCTTATGCGACGTTTCTTCCGCATACTCTCCGCATAGATATACTGATGGAGCGCACATGCGTTCCAATGACGTAAACCGGATGTAGTATGGCCGCCGACCGGAAGTAGTCTTCAGTGCCCTCGGCGTTCTGGCCAGTGACAGCAGCCACGTCTAGGAGAGGTAACTATCATATTTTCTATATATATGTGCCCTAGCCTGCTCGCTCTCGTATCCCCTGATGACGGCGAAAGGCCGAAACTAGTCGGGATGAGAGCGGGTTGGACACTGCTGATCGCTTTCCTTAATTCAGAGTACCACAAGGGTGGGAAGCGATATATCCAGAGGGGTCCTATACTGGCATGGGACCCTCCTGATGTAAGTCATTTGTTATCTTTTATTGGTGTGCCTTGCATGGAGGAATAAAAGTTGTTATATCCACTAAGGGAACATTCTTTCTGCTTCTCTGTTTGGTGTATTGAGCCACATAGGAGGAATGCAGTTGTGAAAGAGCTATCCCTGGAGGTGGATTGGATTGTCTGTGCACTCTAACCAACATAATTCCTGGCGCTGTGACTGGCTATTCTGAGGTGAAAAAGGATCTATCCTGGTCACAGCAGCAAAGGTGTTTTGTATGAGGAGCAGCTTACCAATACTTCTGCGGAGCGCCTCTACCCTTATCTTTGTACTATGTCATTTCCTGTCAAAAAATTACTTGGCAATGGCAATTACGCTACCGTAATTTCGCATCGTAATCGCAAATTTCGCATGCGTAATTATAGTAATGCGAAATTACGAAAATTTCGGCTCAACTCTATTTATATATATATTTTATATACATCCTTTTAAAAATCTTTTTTAATGTTTTAAATTATGGACTTAGTGATTGTAATGATTGTAATATTATTTTATCCATTCTTATACTCTAATGTAACTTTGGATCCGTTACTGTTATGTTGCTGCTGTCACACGTAGGCTCGTACGCATGTACGCATACAACGCTTATATCCCTATGCTTATGCGACGTTTCTTCCGCATACTCTCCGCATAGATATACTGATGGAGCGCACATGCGTTCCAATGACGTAAACCGGATGTAGTATGGCCGCCGACCGGAAGTAGTCTTCAGTGCCCTCGGCGTTCTGGCCAGTGACAGCAGCCACGTCTAGGAGAGGTAACTATCATATTTTCTATATATATGTGCCCTAGCCTGCTCGCTCTCGTATCCCCTGATGACGGCGAAAGGCCGAAACTAGTCGGGATGAGAGCGGGTTGGACACTGCTGATCGCTTTCCTTAATTCAGAGTACCACAAGGGTGGGAAGCGATATATCCAGAGGGGGTCCTATACTGGCATGGGACCCTCCTGATGTAAGTCATTTGTTATCTTTTATTGGTGTGCCTTGCATGGAGGAATAAAAGTTGTTATATCCACTAAGGGAACATTCTTTCTGCTTCTCTGTTTGGTGTATTGAGCCACATAGGAGGAATGCAGTTGTGAAAGAGCTATCCCTGGAGGTGGATTGGATTGTCTGTGCACTCTAACCAACATAATTCCTGGCGCTGTGACTGGCTATTCTGAGGTGAAAAAGGATCTATCCTGGTCACAGCAGCAAAGGTGTTTTGTATGAGGAGCAGCTTACCAATACTTCTGCGGAGCGCCTCTACCCTTATCTTTGTACTATGTCATTTCCTGTCAAAAAATTACTTGCTGGTTGAATAAAAGTAACTTTAAGTCAAAAATTGCAAGGGGTATGAACAATTTTGGGCAGCGCTGTATATATATATATATATATATATATATATATATATATATATATATATATATATATATATATATAAATATATATATATATATATATATATATATATATATATATATATATATATATATATATATATATATATATATATATATATATATATACATCAGTAGTACAGGGAATGATATGATAAGTGCATTAATATAAAATATAAAAATATAATATGTTAATGTTACTAAAGTAAAGCATGTTAATATTATTAAAATCAGCAGTGTTATTCACAATTTAATGATGGTATTTTATTGACCCTGCTTTTTATTAATTCTTACACCAGCATATGATTTTTACATTGAGCAAAAAGAGGAATAGAATGTCCTTGATTCCTCCTTTATCTCAAGGATTAAAAGGAAAACATCAGGTTGCACATGTAAACTCATTGTAATTTTCTGAGCTGCATGTAACCCTTTTTTCATTTGTAACTATAATTGCTTCCATACAGTAAAAAAAAGTATTTTAAATGACACCATGCAGTACAAGGACACGCTATGTGCTGTACAAGGCATCCGAAAGTGTTTTGTTTAAACAAAGTCCTTGTGCTGAAAGCAGCTTGAATTGTGTCTGTCAATCAATTATAAAGGTAAAAGATTGAATTCCTCATAAATTTAATTTTCCCCTAAACTAAATTGTAATGCCCTAGGTGTTGTCATGTTAGCATAATCAATTTAAATGCTTCTCTAAGTTGGTGAAAAATAAAATTCACAAAACCAGATCATGAAAGGACTACGTTTACATTCAGTATTCTGGCATTGTGTAAAATTGCGAGATTCTGAAGCAAAACATCATAGTATTAAGTGTAACATTTCTGTAAAGATGTGCATACGAATACACACATTAATTTATTAGTGATCAAATAATCAAAGCTCATACAATAAAAGTAATACATAAACGAAATGTAGTAATTCTAAATGCTTATAAGATCAATCTATAGGTAGATTCCCCATCTCTTACAAAGCACCTACTGTTAAGGACTCCTATGATGGGGGGATGTATAGTATGGGGGGACTTATGGTGTTCTGTGGTCACCCCTTAATAAGAAATAACAAAATAGCCACCCCCACACAGATAAAATGATTAAAAGTAAATGATGCAAAATATATATTTTATTGAATAAACCACAATGGAGTTAAATGATTTTGCAAAAATCCAGTGCCATAATTCATATTTGTTTTCTAAATGTGTTTTCCTGATTTCTTCTCTAATTCTTCTTTCCTGCTTGCTAAGAGGCAGCCTTGATATTTTCTGTTATTTCCTTGATAAACACTGAGGAATAGCCTCATCACTGGCATATTTGAATATTCTATTGATATGGACCAATTGAGATGCTCAGCAAGAGATCCATATAAATCCCACCAAGGTTATTTGAGTTTCCTGATGGTGCTGATTCTGAACCAAGCATTCCCATTTGTCCAGGACAAAGGACAAATGAAAGGAAATTAAAATATGGTAATGTTGGTTTTCCTGCTCGGTGTTTCGCTGGGAAGCAACAGAGTGGACAGTTCATTGCTTTTGGGGTGGGATGGGGATCAGAAAAAAAATCAATTGTCCTTTCCAGAAGGGTTTATGGTAGATATATGATTAAAACAATGGGGTGTGGGTGCACACTGTACATTAGCATTTGAAAAGACTAAACAAACATTGTTTCCCACTTCACACACACTGCTTGGTGTTTAACCCTCCTGGCGGTTTGCAAAAAAATCGCCAGGGGGCAGCAAATCTTTTTTTTTTAATTTTTTTTTTTTTCATGTAGCGAGACAAAGTCTCGCTACATGATAGCCGCTGCTCAGCGGCATCCCCCCAGCCCCTCCGATCGCCGCCGGCGATCAAAGAACGGGATCTCCCGGAGGGCTTCCCCCGTCGCCATGGCGACGGGGCGGGATGACGTCACCGACGTCATCGACGTCGTGACGTCAAAGGGGATTCCGATCCACCCCATAGAGCTGCCTGGCACTGATTGGCCAGGCAGCGCACGGGGTCTGGGGGGGGGGGGCGGCTGCGGCGCGACGGATAGCGGCGGATCGGCGGGTAGCGGCGGCGATCGGGCACTGCACACAGCTAGCAAAGTGCTAGCTGCGTGAAGCAAAAAAAAATTATGCAAATCGGCCCAGCGGGGCCTGAGCGGTGCCTTCCGGCGGCTTACCCCGAGCTCAGCTCGGGCTTACCGCCAGGAAGGTTAAAAAAATTTACTTGGTTTGGACTGTAGACATTATGAGGTATTAGAGTATGTTAATTGCATAACCCTTTACCTAAACTGCATATATCGGGTAAACTTAACATGCGCTGTCTGTTTTACTGACTTTTGTGAATATACCTCCATTTTCCTTTATATGCGGATTCCTAATGACAAAAAAATTAAAACCATCAATACACCTTGTCTAAGTAGCTTTCCTATGGATTTATTGTGAAGTCTTTGGATATCATTTTATGCAATAATCTAAGTTTGATGACAACTGGTACTGAAAGAGAAAAAAAAATCCCACTTCGTTCTTCTGCCACTGGCATTTGCCAACTTTTTCATGGGTTACCACGTGATCTATTGCTTTATCACCTCTAATATACATTTGGAATAAGAAACATTGATGACTTGTTTGATTTGGTTTCAGTAATTTTAACACTCTTTATCCAGGCATTATTTTAACACCACAGTGTCTGAGTGCCAAATTGTTTTCCTATGTGTTTTTACCATATGGGGAACACACCAAACACAAGTGGATCAGGCCTGTCAGCTGGCTCAGGTGCCCTGAAGGTGATTTGGTTGGATGGAGGGGGGGGGGTGTCAGGGGGGTCCAGAAGTCACTTTTCCCCATTGTAACTAGAATTGGCCCTGAATATACAAAGTACTAATTTCCCCCATCTGTGCAGTGGCAAGTTTAATATAGTACTACAACTATAACACAGATCAATACATTTATATTGTTAAGGGCAATAGCTTTCTAGCAAAATTATTGACAGGAATGCTTATAAAATACTGTCCTTCATATGAATAAGCCAGCGGTAGTTCAGTTTGCCATCTATAGACACCAAACCCATGATTTGAAAGGTATAGTCACTAATCGAACACTGGGTGGAGACAGTGGCTGCATGCTGTTACAGAAAGTCTCTTCCTGAGTATATATAACACTTGCATTAAAAGGTTAGTAGTTCACACACAATGAGGAGCAAGGGAAGAAATGTTGCCATGGTAGGCCTGAGATTTCATAGAACTCAGAAATTCTCACGTAATTGCACAACTGTAAGAGCAAATTATAGCCCTGGCAGATACATTCTTAAGCATTAAAAAGTTCAATGTCTGGGTTGGAAATTTATGGCTGATTCTATTTTGCAGGGATTATCCTGTCTAGAAGTAAACCTTCCCATGAAGTATATATTGAAGCTATTAGTGTATTTACATTTAAGGAATTTGGACTGTTATACTATGTTTTGATCTTTGCTGATTTGCTAAAATAAATGTGATGTAAGAGCAGTAAAACAAAGCTCTGTTCCATGAATCTACTAATTTGCAGATTGTTTTTTTATTTTCTATTTTTTTATACTCCACTGCATATGATTGAATGCTTGAAATTAACACATTTTCACTTCACAGCTCCTCAACTCATGGCCCTTTTAATAATCCACCCCATAATTATAACGCAACTAAGGCTGCTTTGTCCCTCTTTAAAGGACATCCGAGGTGAAAATAAACTGATACCCCACAGTTTTATTTTATATTTAAATCTAGTTTTTACTGTTTTTACTGTTTCATTGTCTCTGCTCAATGACACCTTCATTGAAGTATGCCAGCCAGAGCTCAAATCTATGAACTATTGACCCTTTCTATCTCTTTCCTGTTCCATTAAGCCATTTACTGACAGGAATTTATTTTATGGCTGTAATTACTTATCATTGAGGGTTATGTTATAGTCTGACCCAATCCGACCCGGTCTCGACCCAAACAGGAACTGTCACTTGCGTACCTGATGTTTAACTCTTTTAGGCAGAGAAAGAAAAAAGTAACATAGCCTAGTTATTTGTGTGCTTGGGAATGTACATACACATGCCTATCTCATCATGTCACATGTCACCTCAGTTGCCCTTAAAGGCTGGGGTTTACTGGAAGTTTGAGGGCTGGCTGGAAGATGAAAAATATACAAAAACAAAAGTTCTCCCAGGATGGAGATAATTTCAGAGGCTCTTTGATTCTGAAACCTGGTCTGGATGTATTGTTAGCTATTCAATGAGAACAATCATAAACCCTTTCTTAAGGCGCTTACACACATTCAAATTGTATTGGCCAATCATTACAAATACCAACAGATTTTGAATACTATGAACAGATTGTGTGGGTAGATTCTTATACTACATGGAAGTGGTAAAAATGGCCAGTCATTGACCAAGCAGAATTGAATATTTGGACCAGGCTTTAGGTTTCCTTTTTCAGACCATGGTGAATGCTGATGAAATAAAATTTAGTTAAGTTCATTAGTCAATGAAACCTTTGCTCAATTTTCGAAAGTATGGAATTATTAGGATATTAAACATGAATATTCACCTGATTAACTCCTAATGTGATCTTTTTGCTTCTTCTTTCTGGGACTCCTTTAATTACTCTAATTGATATAATGGACTTGTTAAAGGAATACTTAAGTCAAAAAAAAAAAATGACATTTACTCACCTGGGGCATCCCTCAGCACCCTGAAGTTGGATGGTGCCCTCGCAGCCCCGCTCCGATCGTCCTGTCCCCGCCGGCGGCTACTTCCGGTTCGGCGACAGCCGCCGACAGGCTGGGAACGCGGCTGATTTTCCGCGTTCCCAGCCGCTGCTATCACTCTCTATGCTGCTATATACGCTATAGCAGCATAGAGAGTGATAGCAGCGGCTGGGAACGCGGAAAATCAGCCGCGTTCCCAGCCTGTCGGCGGCTGTCGCCGAACCGGAAGTAGCCGCCGGCGGGGACAGGACGATCGGAGCGGGGCTGCGAGGGCACCATCCAGCTTCGGGGTGCTGAGGGATGCCCCAGGTGAGTAAATGTCATTTTTTTTTTTGACTTAAGTATTCCTTTAAAGTGGAGGAAATGTTTTTTTTTTTTTCTGTTATTTGTTTACTTTAAGACAAAAAACTGGAAGGGTCATTTCAATATTATGTTACTGTTGGAAGATAGTACTTCTGAACATATATTTTAGATATTACCTTGCTTTGATTATATGGTGTAATTGCTGTGTATTTTGATCTTCCCAATAAAAATTTAAGTTACACACACAAAAAAAAAAAGACTAAATAAAATTTAGTGCACAGAAAAAGTCAGAACTTTTTCACCAGACTGCACCAGATTTATTTTAGTTTAGTGAATAGAATATTTATGTCCTGTGATATTTTATAAGAATCAGGGATTTACTAGAAAATAATGAGCATAAGGAAGACCTCCCTGATGTCTTGTCCAAACTTTCACCTGTAGAAATCAAGAGTCAATTGTGATGCTAAGGTAAACTATACTTCACCTCCTCAGCCTATCCCTTTCCAACAATGATCAGAGGCTGCAGCCAGCCTCCTACTCCTGCTTCTATCAGGCCTAGTGACATCATCAAACCAGGATCTGTTGCACATGGCTGAGGAGACTGGAGTCTACAGTTCAAACATGGAGAGAAGAGACATACTACTTACCCAGCATGCTTCTGACTGCCAATCACTACATTTGGAGAAAGACAATTAGACCACCAGGAAAAATTGTCCGCTGCAGATAACTGCAAGTTAACACACTCTGTAGCTGACAGGCTGATGCCTGCTGTTTATAAGTCAAGATATAGTTAGCAGAAGTCATTATTTGATTAATAATTACAAAGATAGTAGAGTTAACTTTAAACACAATAGGATAGCTTGGATTTGCTTTGGAGAAGCAACGGATCATTGTTAACACAGCAGGAAGTGAAAAAAAATCAGATTATTTTTTGGAAACGGGGGGGGGGGGGGGGGGCTCCGAGTGTTAATATGAATGAGTAACATAATGCCACATTATTAATGCCTCAACTAAAAGCCAAATACACTTTTTTTTTTTCTTGCAGGTTTGGTTCTGGCTTATTCCAAAATTCAGAGGGTTCATGAGGGTGAGGAGAACGTGGGGCACCTCTGCAAGTTATTTTATTCCACTTTTATTCAAATACTTTCCTTTTTTTAATGAAGAAAAGGACTAAAAGCCTGTCTTTGGCCTCCTGATCATGGAACTCTGCTGCATAGATATTGCCTATAAACATGAATGGCGAGATTATTTACATTAGCCGAGACTAAATACACTAAAAGCTATTTTATATTAAAAAAAACTGAAACTTTTTTTGTTCATTTAAGTTCAAAAGTAGGTAACAATTTTAGTTCCAAAGTGGGTAAAACTAATGCTGCATAGTCTTTTTAATCAGAGTAGTTGTTTTATAAGAGACCAATATAAATTAAAGATTTAAAACTATTCAAATGTATAGAATAAACAATAGTCAGGATTTTAAAAAAATGAAGTTTAAAAGCCGGCTATTTTTAACTATTTTTATTAGACTGACACACTTACTATTTCTTTATGAATATCTTAGAGAAGCTTCACACTCTGAAATCCTTGCTTTTCAGGCATAAGCCATATGAATTTATATTGCATATGTATGGAGTCAGTTATATTATCTGCAAAGCAAAGTATAGGAACCATAGTTACATATTTAGTCTCATGAAATGTGAAATTTCTTCCACATATTGTGTTTCAGTTCAGATTATGCCACATTAATGTATCCAAGCTAGGAATAAAAATGTTACATTTTTTCCCAAGAAGTCTTACACAGTTCTAGAACTTTAGATTTTCTCTAAAACTTATTTTAAGAATAAAGGTGCTGTTTATATAATGGGGACACTCAGTCAAAGACAGGAAAATTCAGGCTCTTATTCTTTCTTTCTTTCTTTCTTTCTTTCTTTCTTTCTTTCTTTCTTTCTTTCTTTTTCCTTTCCTTTTTACCCCCGATCTTTATGTTGTTCTGGTACTTGTAAAAATGAATTCAGTTGAGACAGTGACTGTTGCTCGGGCACTTTAACCACGTTACCCCCCGCGGTATGAATTTCTCCGTCCCTTTTTTCCCCCCTAAAAAACCAGGGACGGAGAAATCTGTACCTTCCGCGCTACCGCTGCTGTCCGCTCTACCGCCGCTCGTGCGCGCGCTCCCGCCACTCGTGCATGCCGCCGCCCACTCGCCCGGAGATCAATGAACGGGAAAATCCATTCCCGTTCATTGATCTAAGCCCCCGCAATGATCCGCTGCTTCTATTAGAAACTGCGCGATCATTGTGATTTATCCAGCCTCGTATTGCTTCCTGTAAGCGTCCTTCCAGACGCTTACAGGACGCATGTAAACAAACACACTGTGGCCCTCTTAAGGCCAAATAGTAAAAGTACACCCTAAAGCATTTTACATATACAAACACATTAGTTTTACACAATAAATTAACTCATTACCTCCCACACTCCCCAATTTTTTTTTTGTACTAAAAAACAAAACAAAAAAAATACAATAAAAAAAAACATAAATGGTTACCTTAGGGACTGAACTTTTTAAATATTTATGTCAAGAGGGTATAACACTGTTACTTTATAAACTACGGGCTTGTAATTAGGGATGGATGCAAAACTGAAAAAAATGCAGCTTTATTTCCAAATAAAATATTGGCGCCAAACATTGTGATAGGGACATAATTTAAACAATTTTATAACCGGGACAAATGGGCAAATACATTTCATGGGTTTTAATTACAGTAGCATGCATTATTTAAAAACTATAATGGGCGAAAACTGAAAAATTTTCCGTACCTTCCGCGCTACCGCTGCTGTCCGCTCTACTGCCGCGCGTGCGCGCGCTCCCACCGCTCGTGCATGCCGCCGCCCACTCGGCGGCGGCACTGAGCACTGTAAACAAGGCTGGAATCACAGTGGTCCATTGTAGTGATGGGCTGGATATCAAATTTTGGGTTAGCGAATTTAAAACACAAATTTCTGCAAACATTCACAAATCTGGTATTCGCAGCGAGCTCCATACACTTAAATGGCAGGCGAATGGCCGACGACTTTAGCTGTTAATAGCAAAGCCCCCTTACGTTCTAGAAACACCAAATTTGCAGGGTATGTGGAGGGGGACAGTAGGTACAAGAGGATTTTTTTTTCAAAAAGACCTTATAGTTTTTGAGAAAATCGATGTCAAAGTTCTTCTATGTTTAAACACCCGTCGAATTTAGCAGTTAATAGCAAAGCCCCCTTACATGCTAGAAACACCACATTTGCAGGGATTGTTCAGAAGAACAGTGGGAACAAGAGGGAAACATTTCAGAAAAGACTTTATAGTTTTTTGAGAAAATTGATGTCAAATTTAGAGGAAAAAGTTGCTATTTAAATGCGGTAAAATGACAGATAATGTATTAACATGTATATAAATGTATTTTTTTATGTTCTGTGTAAAATAAAATAAAAAATATTGATGTGGGGTCCCCTTTCTAATCCTCTTTAACCACTTCCGGATTTCCGGATTTCAGCCTGATCTGTGCTGCGGGGGCTCTTCATCCCGCAGCACAGATCAGATAGCAGGCAGGGCGATCAGATTGCGCAGAAAACACCTAACAAATTGCATGCAAGTTGTTAGTGGAAACTAACATCCTCCAAGTGGTAGACAGGTTGTATGTGTGCTCATTGTGTATTTGTATCCCATGAGTGGGGTCTGCACTTTTTTGCAGGTAAGCATTCATCTGTTTTTAAGTAGCGCTGTTCATTTCTTTGCTAAGGGCGATCAGATTTCCCCCCTTTTTTCCCCACTAGGGGGATGTCCTGCTGGGGGGGTCTGATCGCCGCCTTGAGGGGGGGGGCTCCTCAAAGCCCCCCTCCGCAGCGCTATTCAACCCTCTGCCTCCTTCCCTCCCTCCCCTCTTCATTATGGGCTGCACAGGACGGAAATCGGTCCTGCGCCGCCTCAGATAGGCTTCAGCCTATCAGATGCCGGCGATCCCCGGCCAATCAGAGGCCGGGGATCGCCGATCTCCTCTACGGCGCTGCTTTATGTATGTAAACAGCGGGGAAGATCTTCCCCGCGTGTTTACATTTATCATACGAGCGGCCGTTTCCATGGAAACCGCTTCAGGATTCAGGGGCGTACTTATGCGTACGCAGAATCCTGAAGTGGTTAAAGTGAATGGGAACTGCATTTAAAAAAATGAGATAGATACTTACCCAAGGAGAGGGAAGGCTCTGGGTCCCATAGAGCCTTCCCGCTCCTCTCCTGGTCCCCTCGTTCCAGTGCTGGCTCGCCCGGTAGCAGTATTTGGCTAAATTAATCAAATACTGCTTTACCTGGCCGAAGGAGGCTCCAGAAGTCCTCAGGGAGCCCAAGTGCCCCAGAAGAAGGGCGGCCCTGTACTGTGCCCGTGCAAGCACGCTCTCTTGCACGCTCATGCCTGTGCAGTATGGAGCCGCACGTCTTCGGGAGGACACGGCTCTCAAAGACTTCCAAATACCCTTTCGGTGGGGGATTGAAACGGGGGGGGGGGACCAGCACAGGATAGAGAGCACCAAGAGAGGTGATGGAAGGCTCTATACGACCCAGAGCCTTCTCTGTCGTTAGGCAAGTATTTGTTTCATTTTTTTAAAAAATGCGGTTCCCATTCACTTTAACCTTTTGTCCCCATGCAGGCTGGGATAGTCAGAATGTGGATCCCCACCCGCGTGGGGCTTCGCACCCTAGCTATACCAGCCCACGTTTGTACCTACTGTCCCCTCCACATACCCTGCAAATGTGGTGTTTCTAGCACGTAAGGAGGCTTTGTTATTAACCACTAAAGTCGGCGGCCACTTGTCTGCCATTAAAGTCTATGGGAAAAATAAGAACGCAAATTTAAAAAAAAAATTTGCGTTAACCACAAATTTCAAATATCCCTTGTTTGCTGCAAACTATTCGCTGGCAGAAAAGTTCAGACCATCTTTAGTCCATTCCATAACGCACACGTTATGAGAGCGACTGCAGTGGAGAGTGGTGCAGAAAGTTGACATGCAGAATTATTCCGCAATGCAACCGATCACTGTAAACTAACGGTAACTGTAAGTAGCAGGACATTTTTTTAATGTGATGATAAGAGGTAAAAAGAAGATCTTACTAGAAAGTTTCAGTATAATTTGCCTTTTTAAAACATAAAGTATTTGCGATAATTCAGCTTTAAGTGTGCAACTGTGGTTACCCACAATGCATCAGTACTGAATATGCAAATGATCTCTTTGTGCCCATCACACACTTATCTCCAGTGAAATTTGCATGTTAGTAGCATGCATTCATACCATATCCACTGTATTGCAGGATAACTCTGGATGCCAAATCACTGTCCATACAATTCAATGGACCTGTTCGCATCTTTGCATTGTAACGGCTCAAGCAATTCTAATGCTGCATACAGGTTTTGAATGTATGTCATAAACCGCACAACCCCATATGCAATTAACTTTTTCTCCTGGATTTTAAACTAGGAATTAATTTTTCACCTTGTATGTAAAATAATTAGGTAGATGAAAGTGCTATCAAAATAATTTTGAGTATTTTCTTGCTTGCTGGTGGTTTAAAAGGCATTTTATTTGTTGTGAAAATTTCACCTAGGAGAAAAGTCTAGTGAGAAGGTTAAAGAGACCCTGAACAGAGGATAAAAATGGAATTTGAACTTACCTGGGGCTTTGTCTGGCCCCCATAGCCCGCGAGGTCCCTTGGCGTCCTCTGGGCCCCCTCCATTCTCCCACTGGTGGCTCCATTAGCTGGCAACTTTGCCAGGAGTTGTGATCATTTGCACATGCACAACCCGTCTGTGCAATCGGCCCCATCATGCTCCCATTGCCATGAGCGTTCTGCAAATGCCTGGTTCTTGAAAGAATGAACCACGCGTGGACAGAACACATTCAGCGATAGGCGCGTGGATGGGCTGCGCATGTTCAGTTGCGCACGACTCCCGATGAAGTTGCACGCTACCGGAGCCATCAGCAGAAGAATGGAATGGACCCAAAACACACTGAGGAACCTCGTGGGCTACAGTGGGGCTGGAGGAAGCACCAGGTAAGTTTAATTTCCATTTTTATCCTCTGTTCATGGTCCCTTTAATTGCATATGAGCCACAATGTCCATTTCAGCTCACTCATATTTTATCTCTTTCCTTTTGCAATGCACACAGTATGAATCCAATCTAAAAGTCACCAGTCGTTCTTGAAATACAGGACACAAATGTTTATATGGAAGTGATTTAAGTTGAATTCATGGGCTTCATTATTGGTTAATTTAGCCACCCTTCATATTAAATGATGAGCAGGAAATCTTAGTGGTAGATCAGCGGGGACCAGCCTCTGCTGTTGCACAAGTTAAAATGTGTATTTTGTATTTTATAAGCTTATCTCTGACATTACCAATAATTTTGGTATGCATTTGTCACTGAAGGCAACTTCTGATTTACAAGATATGCTCATCTTCTATTAGCCAGGTTTGCTTTTCTTCAAATTCTCATATTTGTGTAAAATGTACTGTTTTGTTCAAATTTGTTTTCCAGTGATAACCTTGCTGAACGTTTTGGAAACTGGTAATGATTTCCCCCCTTTTTGCTGATGTATAGGAGATACATGTCATTTAGGCATGGAATATTTGGGAATGGTGAATCATTGCAGGGACAGTAGCACCACCTGTATACAACTGAGGGTCATTACATGTGCACATAGAAAGCAAATGGATGAGAGAAACTGGCATTTCTTGAAGCCTGAAAATATTGAAATTGTTTGAGAATTTACTACATTTTTTTTATTAAATCATACCAATTCTAAAAACTGATATGAATTCACCGAATGTATATGCATATATATATATATATATATATATATATATATATATATATATATATATATATATATATATAATACAAAGAAAATGTTTCTTCATAGCAGTGGATGTGAAAGTCTAGTGCCTGTGAGTCATTCCTGCAATCAGATACTGTATACCATCATATTGTAAGGTGCCAGCAATGTCCATGAGGAACAGCCCTATACTCTGATTCCATCTCTTCTGCCAGGTGCCTGAAGGTTTCACAGGTGGTATCTGTGGTGACAAATGCTAGTTAACAGCTGTTCGGTGTTATAGGAAAATTGATGGCACTTTCACTCACCTCATGTTTGGGCAGGAGCAGCTATAACACATCAAAGATCCTGCTTAAAGGGAACCTGAAGTGAGTAAAATTATTTAAAATAAACACATGGCGTAGCTGCAAATGAATATTACATACTTCACCGTCAGTCGCTCTCAGAAGCTCACCATTTTCTTCTTACAATTATTCCTACCAGTTCTGACAATATTTTGTCAGAACTGAAATATATCAGTTGCTGTCAGTTATACAGTATATCAGCAGCTGTCAGTTACAACTGAATGTGCAAGGTAATGTCCATGTTTCCCTATGGCTCAAGTGGGTGATATTACAGTTTAACAGTGTGCTGACCAGGAAGCTGTTGGGCAATGGCCATATTTAAAATGGAGGACAGAGAATTCCATTGATAACAGTGGACAAATGGGACACAGGAGAGGAGAAAGAGATTGAGGAGTAGACTACAAGGGAAGTAAGTATGACCTGTGTGTGGGTATTTTGACTTTTTATTTTCAGTTCAGGTTCTCTTTAAGGGCCCTTTCACACTGAGTCAGTTGCATTGTGATCTGATCGCAATGCAACATAGCTACAAACTCACACAGTGTGTTAGCGCTGTGGTGCAACCATACAGTGAGGCATACAGTACAATGAAATATGTCTCACTGCCATTAACCTCTTGAGGACCATGGTGTTAAACCCCCCTAGTGACCAGGCTATTTTTTACTTAATTGGCCACTGCAGCTTTAAGGCAAAGCTGCAGGGCCGCACAACACAGCACACGAGTGATTCCCCCCCCCCTCTCCCCCCCCCCCCCCCCCAGCAACATAGCTCTCTGTTGGTGGGGTCTGATCCCCCCCCCCCCACAGTGTTTATTTATTTTTTACAAATATTTACTTTATTATTTTTATAATAAATATTGTCATTTTCGTTCCCCCAGGGGGACAGACGTCACACGGCTGTCCCAGTACAGAGTGCTGATCGCAGCGCTGTACATGTAAATACATGGCAATCGCCGCTGGGAGACTGAAGTTGGAGCTCCGCCCACCAAACAGGAAAACAGAGCCCCAGGACTTTATGCCAATCGGCGTTAGGCGGTCCTGGGTCTGCCACAGCTGCCATGCCCATCGGCGTGACGCGGTCGGCTAGAGATTAAGCACACGCATTACCCTGCTGCACTGGACGATAGAATCACAATGCTAATGCATTGCAGTTATACTGTAATGGTACTGTACATTCACATTGGTGCATTAGCAATGTGGTGCGGTGGAATCCATTAGCATAATGCAAGCCATGCTGTGTGGTACCACATAATGTGCATGTTAACAGTTGTCGTAATGCACAACGCAACTTTTTTCCTCCGTTGTGATCCCATTTTTACAGGGGATGCAAAGCCCCAGAGTTAACCTAGCCTAACCAATGAAAATGTATAAAACTTTTATTTTTCCAGTCTCCTGCATCTGCACCTAGGAAGAGGATGTATTGTGTGGGCCACACAATACATGCACTACACAAACCTGGTTTTCTACCATCTTCAGCTTCACAAGGCAGAACGATTTATTGACTTCAATTGTTTTGCTCAAATGCATTCATTTTTTGATGGGGAGCTGCAGAATTTTGATTGCTTTAACCCTCCTGGCGGTATGAAAAATTCTGCCAGGAGGCAGCGCAGCAGTTTTTTTTTTTTTTTTTTTAAATCATGTAACGAGCCCAGGGCTCGCTACATGATAGCCACTGCTCAACGGCATCCCCCCGCCCGATTCGATCGCCTTCAGCGATCTCCGATCAGGAAATCCCGTTCAAATAACTGATTGGCCAGGCAGCGCACGGGGTCTGGGGGGGGGGCGCGCGCCGCAATGTATAGCGGCGATCGGGCGCGGGGTGGCGGTGATCAGTGTGCTGGCGCAGCTAGCAAAGTGCTAGCTGCGTCCAGCAAAAAAAAAATTAAGAAAATCGGCCCAGCAGGGCCGGAGAAAACCTCCTGCGCGGCTTACCCCAAACTACGTTCGGGGTTACCGCCAGGAAGGTTAATGCCCCATTCACAAGGGGGAGTTGCGCCATATAGGATGCATTGTAATGCAGAAAGTCGCAGTGCAATGTTAAACCTAGGTATCTGTTGCAGCGCAATCTAACAGAGTGCATTATCCCAAAGCACTACAAGCAGTGCATTACTGCATAACATGGGTGTTTACAGTGACAGTAAAGCATACTTTTCATTGACTGTATGCTTTGCTGTATGTGATGCAATGCATGCATAATGGGCTCGATTCACTAAAGGGTGCTAAATGTTAGCACGGCAGTGAAAATCCGCTTTGCACATGCAAACTACTTAGCACCCAAGTTTGCACATGCAAACTACTTAGCACCCAAATTTGCACGTGCCAACTACTTTGCACCCAAGTTTGAACGTGCAAGCTACTTAACACTCAAGTTAGAACATGCAAAGCCTTTACACTCGAGTTAGCACTTGCAAAGCCTTTACACTCGAGTTAGCAGCACATGCAAAGCTTTTACACTCGAGTTTGCAAGTGCAAAGCCTTTACAAGTGATAAGTGAGTTATTACGCTTTAGTGAATCGCGCCTCATGTGTGTTGCATCTTTTTTATTACATTGTGTTCCTGTTTTTTTACAGGGAATGCAATATAAATCCAACTGTGAACTTGACCTTAAACCTGCAAAAATTTCCGTATTTTTCGGCATATAGGACTCACTTTTTCTTCCCCACAATTTTGGGGGAAAAGTGGGTGCATCTTATATTCCGAAGATACAGAATAAAATTATGCAGAGTGCGCAGGGAAGGCCTTAACTGCTCCTGCTGCCCTGCTCCTCTACCCCTGGCTCTGGTCCTGCTGTCAGATGGCTCCTCTTCTTCAGCTGCATCCTGCAATATCTAGCTCTGCCAGCGTCCTCCATACTTCTGGTGCTGATTATTGTTGTAACGCGAGCGCTGTGTATGCACTGGGGTCACACATGACATCACATCATACGTGACCCCGGTGCACATGTGCCCCTAGCGCTACAACAGTAATCAGCACCAGGAGTACAGATTGTAGAGCATGGTCTAAGGAGCAGGTATAGTATTAAAGTGTTAGTGTAATGTAGTTTACTGCAGTGTAGTGTAATGGTAGCATAGTGCAGTGCAGGGTAATGCAGTGTAGTGTAATGTATTGCTGTGTAGCTTAGCTGGTAGGGCAGCAGGGAATAGTGTAATGTAGTGTGTAGTGTAACTGGTGGGGGCAACAGGGATTAGGCCTCTTGCACACTGCAAGTGATTCCGATTCAGATTCCGCTTTTTAATCCGTTTTTACATCCGATTCAGATTCTGATTTGCAGTGTGCAGGGAGCAAACTGCAAATCAGAATCTGAATCGGATGTAAAAACTGATTAAAAAGCTGAATCTGAATCGGAATCACTTGCAGT